>NW_027097269.1:0-40000 GCF_019320115.1 Miscanthus floridulus
TTGTCACTATTGTATGGGCATTGAGCAACAAGATGATCTTTGCTTCCACACTTGAAGCACCTTCTTGACTCTTCTTTGTTCTTGAATGAAGATTTCTTTCTTCTTGCACGATAGCCCTTTTTCACCATGAACTTGCCAAATCTCTTAACAAATAGAGCCATCTTCTTATCATCATCATCATCCCATGAATCATCTTCTTCACTAGATGTTTCTTGCTTGGCTTTGCCCTTGGATGATGTGGCCTTGAATGCCACACTCTTCTTCTTGTCATCCTTCTTCTCATCTTTCTTCTCCTTCTTTTCTTCCTTCTCATCATCATCTCTATAAGTATCATCAGTCATTATATCTCCCAACACTTGGTTTGGTGTCATGGTGTCCAAACCACTCCTTACTAGAATAGTGACCAATGTACCAAATCTTGAAGGTAAGCATCTCAAGAACTTATGGGAGAAGTCCTTGTCCTTCACCTCTTCTCCAAGTGCTTTGAGATCATTGATAAGCACTTGAAGCCTATGAAACATCTCCGGCACACTCTCATCCTCCTTTATCTTGAAGCTTGCAAACTTTTCTTTGAGGATATATGCCTTTGCACCCTTCACGGCTTGAGTGCCCTCAAATAATTCTTCCAACTTCTTCCAAGCTTCATGTGCCATCTCAATATTCTTGATTTGCTCAAATGTTCTTTCATCAATTGCATCATGAATGGCACTTAGAGCAATGTCATTATTTTGGAGAAGCACTTCTTCGGCGGCAGGATTCTCTGGATCACCAATCTTAATTTTGGTTTCTACCACCTTCCACACCTTTCTATTGATTGACTTGATATGTATGGTCATCTTTGACTTCCAATAAGGATAATTTGTGCCATCAAATTGGGGTGGCTTCTTGGTCCTGTTGATTTGAGCCATTTTAACACCAAAGGTTGTTAAGCCTCAAATAACGGCGACCTCAGCTTCGATACCACTTGAAAGGTCCTAATGGCTAGAGGGGGGGGGGTGAATAGCCTAATAAAAATTTCTACAACAACACTTAATAAAATAGTTAGACAATTATGAGGCGAAGCAAGTGTTGTGCTAGCCTACTCAAAATGCAAGCCACCTACCACAATTATAGTTTAGATAGTGTTGATTCACATAAGAGGTATGGCACTACCCTATGTTAGAGTGCTCTCAAAGGCTAATTAAAGAGCCACACCAACCAAGCAAGCAAGCTCTCATAATTAGTTACACTAAAGAGCTTGTCAACTAGTTTGCGATAATGTAAAGAGAGTGATCAAGATAGTTATACCGCCGTGTAGAGGAGTGAACCAATCAATCACAAAGATGAATAACAATGAAGACCAATCACCTCAGAATCAAAGGATGAACACAATGATTTTTATCGAGGTTCACTTGCTTGCCGGCAAGCTACTCCTCGTTGTGGCGATTCACTCACTTGGAGGTTCACGCGCTAATTGGCTTCACACGCCAAACCCTCAATAGGGTGCCGCACAACCAATACAAGATGAGGATCACACAAGCCATGAGCAATTCACTAGAGTACCTTTTGGCGCTCCGCCGGGGAAAGGTCAAGAACCCCTCACAATCACCAAGATCGGAGCCGAAGACAATCATCACCCTCCACTCAATGATCCTCGCTGCTCTAAGCCATCTAGGTGGCGGCAACCACCAAGAGTAACAAGTGAAACCTGCAGCGAAATACGAACACCAAGTGCCTCTAGATGCAAACACTCAAGCAATGCACTTGGATTCACTCCAAATCTCACTATGATGATGAATTAATGATGGAGATGAGTGGGAGGACTTTGGCTAGGCTCACAAGGTTGCTATGTCAATGAAAATTGCCAAAGATGTGAGCCACAGCCGGTCATGAGGCTTAAATAGAAACCCCCACGAAATAGAGCCGTTGTACCCCTTCACTGGGCATACTGCGCTCTGACCGGACGCTTCGGTCCAACTGACTGGACCCTAGACTTAGCGTTCGGTCCACTAATGGACGCCACGTGTCACCAGCTTCAAATGCTGTTCGTTAGTTTTCAACGGCTATGAAGCTAACCAGATGCTCTGGCAAAACTGACCGGACGTTGGAGCCTCAGCATCCGGTCGAGTACAGTAAGGGTCAAAAATCGGTTTTCCTTGACCGGACACGTTCGGTCCATCTTGACCGGACACAGCCCAGCGTCCGGTGGTAAACCCTAGCCTCTGTACCGCCAGTCAACATGACCAGACGCAAGTAGCCAGCGTCCGGTGCTTTTGGATCTAGTGTCCGGTCACTTGACCGACGCTGGCATCTCCTCTGTTTTCACTTCTAACTTCTTCACCCTTGCTCCAATGTGCCAACCACCAAGTGTATCACCTTGTGCACATGTGTTAGTATATTTTCACAAGTATTATCAAGGGTGTTAGCATTCCACTAGATCCTAAATGCACATGCAATGAGTTAGAGCATCTAGTGGCACTTTGATAACCGTATTCCGATACGAGTTTCACCCCTCTTAATAGTATGACTATCAAACCTAAATGTGATCACACTCTCTAAGTGTCTTGATCACAAAAACAAAATAGCTCCTTTGGTTTATACCTTTGCCTTGAGCTTTTTGTTTTTCTCTTTCTTCTTTTCAAGTTTAAGCCCTTGATCATCGCCATGCCATCACCATTGTCATGCTATGATCTTCATAAGCTTCTCTACTTGAAGTGTGCTACCTATCTCATGATCACTTGATAAACTAGGTTAGCACTTAGGGTTTCATCAATTCACCAAAACCAAACTAGAGCTTTCAGATGAGCTTACTAACGGCACTGTTTATTATCCGACAACACAGCCGGGATCGCCGTCAGCTTTCAGTCCTGAACTAGCTGATCAAGCTGAGCTAGTTTTGCCTGCATCTGCAATTCTATCCGGTGGTGGTGTCCCAGGTGCACCCCCACCAGATGGAATTATAGATGCAGGTGAAACCGGCTCAGCTTGATCAGCTGGTTTAGGACTAAAAGCTGACGGTGATCCCAGCTGTGTTGTCGGATAATAAACAATGCCATCAGTAAGCTCATCTTCTACTGAAAACTGCGGTGCCAACACTATCTCGTTGGCTGCCTTCTCCACCCAATTCCATCCTCTTTTCTCATCAAAGATCACATCCCTAGTCACGATCAACTTGTCATTGATAGGATCATATACTCGATAACCTTTCGTTCCTGGTTCAAATCCCAGAAAAACACCTAGCGTTGAGCGATCTGCCAGCTTGTTTATCCCTGGCCCTGTGCGCTTTGCAAACGCCATACACCCAAAAGTATGCAGGTGCCGGACGCTCGGTTTTCTCCCATACCAAGCCTCAAATGGAGTCTGACCTTTCAGACTTTTCGTCGGTGATCGGTTCAGCAAATACACTGCTGTTCGAATGGCTTCTCCCTAGAATTTTCCTGGCACAGCCATGCTTTTAAGCAAACACCTCGCCATCTCAACAATGGACTGATTGCGCCATTCAACGACCCCATTTTGTTGTGGGGTGTAGGTCATTGTGGTGTTGCGCCTGATCCCACGATCAATACAGTATGCTTGAAAAGCTCCAGAGTTAAACTCCCCACCATGGTCGGTTCTGAACGCCTTTAGGCGATGTCCAGACTCGACTTCTGCTGCCACCTAGATCTTCTTAAAGAACTTCAGTGCCTCATCTTTCGACGCTAGTAATTCTAGCCACATAAAGCGACTGTAGTCATCCACGATTAGCAAGAAAAATGATTTACCACCGGGGTCGGTGGTGTGATCTGTCCACAAAGATCACCATGGACTAATTCTAGTCCAACAGTTGCACGATATGCAAAAGCTTTGGGGAACGATGTCCTGTGCTGCTTCCCCAATGCACACCCATCACAAACTTGCTCAGCCCGCTGAATCAATGGCATTCCCTCCACCATCTGCTGTGCACCCAAATCTCGGAGTGATCTAAAGTTTAGATGACCGTAGCGAGCATGCCACAGCCAAGCCTCCTCACCCATCTTGGTCAGTAGACAAATAGGAGTCATCAGATTCACCTTCATGACATATAGCCGGTTTCTCCTCTCAGCTCGGATCAGCACACCAAGCCTCTCGGCATCTTTCTGTCATCTCTCGAACACAGTCATCACACCATGGTCGATTTCAACTCTGCACCCTCCTTCCTCTAACTGACCGAGACTAACAATATTGCATTTGAGAGATGGGATGTAGTATACCTCGGTGAGCACTCGGTGATCGTTGTTCCTTCCGGCAAGCGCCACAGCACCTAAGCCTTGGATCTCTATCATCGATCTATCGCCGAACCGTACCGCACCCTAGTCCGTCTCGTCCAGAGTCACCAGGGCAGATGACACCTCATCATATGATTTGTGGCGCCCGTGTCGAGGACCCACGCGCCTTCACCATATTCCACCGGGAACACGTGTTCTTGGTTGAGGAACACATGCTGTGTCCTCGGCGTGACCGTCTGCATGACATTGCAGACCTGCGTCACCAGTAGGGTGCCTTCGTGATCACTAGCGGCATGGTGAACGGCCTCCTACCGCTCCTCACCCTTTGGCTTTGTCTTGCACTCCTTCTCGAAGTGCCCGTAGATGTTGCACTTGTGACACCTACCCTTCTGTCGAGGTGTGCCCATTGACGTCAGCCTCATCCTGGAGTCACGCCCTTCGCCGCCGGCGCGTGCCCCAGACCTCTCCTTCTTGACATAGCGGCCACGACCCTTGCCTCCTCTAGACCCCGACGATGAGTCCGGATCAGCACGACCTTTCTACTTCGCCGCCCATTCTTCTTCAGTCAACAGGAGTTTCGGCATCTTCTCCGTGACCTGCTCCACCGAGGGCTCGAATCTATCCTCCGCCGCCCTCAGCCTCCCCACAAGCTCCTCGATCGTGAGGGTTTTCAGGTCACTTAACATCTCAATTGCCACCGCTACCTGATTGTAGCGTGATGGCACTACTCGAAGGAATTTCTTCACCACCCTTGAATCATCAACACTCATTTCTCCAAGGCCTTTCAAGTCTGTTGCCAACTTTGTGATCCGAATGGCAAAATCATCTATCGACTCTCCTGCCTTGAACGAGATCGATTCAAACTCGCCCAACAACTTCTGAGCATTTACCTCCTTGACGCGATATGCACCAAGACGCATCGTCTTGATCGCCTCCCATGCCTCCTTCATAGACTTCTTGTTGAGGAGCATCGAGTGCATCTCCGTTGGTACGCCGCGGAGCATGGCTCCAAGAGCCAGTCTATCCCGACGTCTTTCCGGCTTATCAGATTCAACGGCGTCCCAAAGGTACATACCCTCTAGATTGCATTGGATATGCGAGGACCACTCTTGGTAGTTTGTCCGGGTGAGCATCGGCCACACCAGGTTGCCGGCGGTCTGATTAAACGCCCGGTCCATTGACTCCTTCTCGCCCGACGTTCCCATCACTGTCGACGGCAGTTCACGGCACCCTCTTCTCCGATCCGGTGGAGCTTTCCACCCGGCGTCTTCAGCACCTTCTCACCGCCACCACGCGCCTCCTCGTTGACTCTCCTTGGCTCTGATACCACGTGTTGGAACCAGGTGATACCCAGGAGCTTGCGCTGGTTATGGTGGAGCAGCGGTGAACGTGGTCACCGCGGCGAGCGCGAGATAGATGTAAAACACAACAACAAGAATGATACGTACTGCCAACCGTCGCAACTTTCTCGGCCCCTCTTTGTTTCTTATTTATTCAGTACACGATCGGGATCACGGAACAGACCTCCGAATCTCCCGCGCCATAGCATACACCGTGCGCTACGCCGTTGCATCGTGACGCGCACCACGTGCTGCAACATATCCTATGGCGCTGACACAATGGACCAACCGGGCTGTGTCGTGGACCAAGCACGCTTCTGGCCACGCCCAACCCGCTACCTGACTAACAGACTCGATGAACATAATCCTAACCGAACGACGCAACAATTTAGCTATCAGGGGAGGGGGCGGCGCTGTGCCGGCTGATGCCGCTGGGGATGGAGGAGAGGAAGTAACGACAGAGAGGGCCGATCCGTTTTGTGTTGATCCGTTTCGACGATGATAACAGCAGACAGGGATAGAAATGGAAGGAGGTGTTTTTTTTCATAAATTAAAATTATCCAAAATGTATTTCAGCGGGTTACCTAGTTTTATAATGACAAATGAGCGAAATCACTTTGAGAAATCCGTTTTTGACGACGGATGAAATACCAAAGTCTCGGCGCTGTCATTCTCTCCATTCGATCATTCGATTACTTATAGGCCGTATTTTTTCAACTAAAAATATATTTTTCTCACACGGTAAATCAGTGAAGGGTACTCTCCGCCGAGCCAACAGGGCGATTACTACCCGTCTCAGTACTTCGGGAGTAGGGAGACCACAGAGCACGCCATTGGCGTCCTGCTCGCCATGGAACCCGCCGGGGTCGCGGAGCGCCTTCACGGCAAGACGGTCCTCATCACGGGCGCCATCGGATTCATAGCGAAACGTAACCGCAACGGATTGAATCTTTACTGTAGTTTGTTGTTTGAGAGGTTCTGCGACCGAAACTTTGATGATTCGTTGGGTTATGAGCTGCAGTTCTTGTAGACGGCTGCAGCCGTGGGTGAAGAGGCTGTACCTCCTCGTGCGCGCCCGTAACCAGGTTTCTGCAACGGAGCGAGTCCGATCCAAGGTCGTCCTCTTCTCTTCGTTGCTCTGTGTTCATATCTCACGCCGCCTTAGGGACTTTATCGTATTGTGATTAAGTTGTGTGATTTAATTAAGTTTTGATCCAGTTCATCTTTTTTTCCTTGGTCCTGTTACCTGTCATGCCAGATTATGCAACTTCAGATATTTCTGTCTTTGCGAGAGAAGTACCAAAATCATTTTACTTCATGGTTCTAGGACAAGATCTTCCCTGTGGCAGGAGATGTCTCATTGGTCAATTTGGGTATAGGGGATGTTCATCTTGCTGAAGATATAGTGAAAGAAACAAATATCATCATCCACATGGCTGCTGCAGTTAACTTCAGAGAAAGGTAGGTAGAACAGGCTACTCTCAGATGTGTTCATGTTGCTGCCACTAATCATAACTCATAAGTGCAGATATGATACAGCTTTGGCGATAAACACTATGGGCATGAAGCATGTTCTGGAGGTCGCATTGAGATGTGTAAAGCTAGAGCTCATTCTTCTTGTGTCAACTGGTGAGACCTGAAAATTTTGCATCAGTTCGCTTCCATCCAACAAAAAGGATTTCTTGTTAATCGAGAGAGCTGTTATAAAATTTCAGCTTACGTTAACTCGAAGAAATCAGGAGTCGTGCTGGAGAAGCCGCTTCAACAGTACAGGAGCTATGATGGCCAATCAGAATTAGATATTTCAGAAGAAATAGCATTTGCAAGGGCGAAGCTGGAAGAGCTAGTTTGCAGCAGTGCTTCAGAAGACACTATAAGACACACCATGAAGAAGATTGGGATAGAAAGGTCTCACCTCTATATTTTTTGATTCATCACATGCACAATTCAATCTAAAGAGTTTCACTTTCATACATGATGCACCATCCAGAACGATGTCTCAAAATCTCTGTGTGGTGGCTAAACAGGGCTCGGAAGTTTGGATGGATGAACACCTATGTTTTTACAAAGGCAATGGCTGAGATGCTGGCATATGAACATAGATCACGGCTCCCAATCGTCATCGTCCACCCAACTTCCACAACAAGCACGTTGAAGGAGCCTTTTCCTGGATGGATAGAAGGAATCAAGTCAGTTTCTCAGCATCCTGAACCATATGTTCTCACTTGATTGCTTCAAGAACTTCCATTCTGTCATCATAGGCAACTCACTTTCAAATATACTGTGTGAAACCGATGCAGAACAATTGACGTATGGGTTACTAATTATGGTAAGGGGCATCTAAAGTTTCTTCCTGGAGATGTCACAACCATCATGGACATAGTACGATACACTCTTCCTGTACTGACCTTAAAGAATTGAGCTGTAGAGGAAACTAGGTTATCATAGAGGCGACATAGTTTAAATCATTACAGGTGACTATTTTATATGTATGCCTTACAGGTACCTGCAGACATTGTGGTCAATGCGATGCTTTGTATCATCAACTGCCACCCTCAAGGACCATTGGACTTGATCTACCATATTGGTTCTTCCATGCGCAACCCACTCAAGATTGGAGACCTGTTACATGCAATGTTCAGATACTTCTTGGAGAAACCATTTGTCGGTGCAGAGGGAGAGGTAATCTAGGTGAAGCAGCTGATTGTGCCAGCAACAATGGACAACTTCTATGAGCACATGGACATACACTACAAGATGCCTTTGGAGGTTGGTTTTTAATTAAATATAACTTCAGCATTGAATTTTGTGGCTATTTTCTCCTAGAGCATGTCATTATTTTTGGTTGCAGGATATGGTACGCCGTGGATTATCTACCACTGAGGAGCAAGACAGATACAACCATCTCAAGAGAGAGTACAATCTCACAGTGGCTGTTGCAGAAGTGTTCCAATCAGGCACATTCTTCAAGAGGAGGTAGGATAGAGATAGCTCCAAGAAGGAAACTACCAACCATTTCCTGATCAAGAGCTGTTCCCATTTTTTACCCTTGTTCTGAGTTTGCAGGTTTGATGACTCAAACATGCAGAGGCTTATCACGTTTTTGAAAGAAAGAGACAGAGAACTGATCCCCTATGATACCAAGTTCATTAATTGGAAGAAGTACCTCATGGAAATCCACTTCCCTAGTGTCTTGGAATGTGAATCAAGGGAAGCAACAAGGGAAAGGCTTTAAAAGAGTTTACACAAGCTCTGAAAGTCAGTCTCATAGAACCTAACTTCCATTTGAAACAGATATTGTTACACCCATATAAATTCTAACAAATACTACTTCACAGCAGTGTACAAAATTCACCATGCTACACATCTGCTGCATTGTTCTTTTCAAACATTGGATCAGGCATTGTTTTTATATTGTGGCAATAAAAACGATGGGTGCATGCCTGAAATGCAAATCTCTGTGATTTCTGTGCGTTTTGTTCTATAATGCTGCTGTAAATCCATCAATTTGTAAGCATGCAAGAAAACAAAGCATAATCACAATGCAGACAACACATAGAAATGTGGTATTACAGACCTCCCAGTCTATCTTACATAGTTACACAAGAATCAAGCCAATTTCTTTCGTATTTGAACTGCAGTTTGTCTAGAAATCTGACCTAAAGGTCTCTTTCTCGAAAGTCAATCTTACACAAGAATTGAACCCATTTTTTTTTCTTGTATGAACTACTTGTCTATGAAGCTGACCTAAAGGCCTTTTTCTCGGAGGGGATGCTGAGGAAGCAGGCGGCCAGGCACCTCTTAGGAATCTTCCCATTCACCTAGATGGAAGTTGTTTTCTTCCACTCACGCCTCATGTGAGCCTTTCCCTTTTACAATATCAGTGCATTTTTTTGCATTATTAGGCTCAAGAGAGAATATGATGTAACAGTGGCTGTTGCAGAGGCATACTGGCCAGTCACGTTATTCAAAGGGAGGTAAGATTGGCATAGCTCCAAGAAGAAAATGTAGGCCATTTCTTTATCGAGAATTGTTCCCATTTTGTGACCCTGTGCTGCACTTGCTGGTTTGATGATGATGACTCCAACATGTAGAAGCTTATCGCGATGATGGATGAAAGAGACACAGAGATGGTCCCCTGTGACATCAAGTTCATCAATTGGGAGAAGTTATTTATGGAAATTCACATTCCTGGTGTCATGGAATGGAATATGAATCAAGGATAGCAAAAGCAACAAGGGCTATTTGTTTCAAAATAAAAAAAGCAACAAGGGCTAGGCTCTAGAAGAATACAGACAAGAAGGTGTATCAAAGAAATATAGCCTCCCTAGACTAGAGTTCCCATAGCACTTCCATTTGAAATGAATCCTCTGTCCAGTGTGCAAATGTTGCCATGCTAGAACTCCGTTTGTCAGGAATCCTCTGTATTACTGTACAAAAGTCACCATGTAATGTAACAATACTTTTGTGTAGCCTTTGAGCCGTTAGATTGAAAAACGCACAGGCTCAGGATGCAGAATGTACTCTTTGGGAATGATGTCTCACGCCAGTCATAATCTACAACGACTGATACCATGATGACTTTCCTTAATGCTGCCACTTATATTCAATCAGTCAGAAGAGACACATAATCAATTGGATCACACTTAAACATGAGTGATCGACAGTTTCGACAACCCATTCTGATTTTTTTTTTTGAAAAGAAATTCTGAAAATTTCTGATAGCTCAATCATCTTGCCGACAGATCTGTCAATGAAATGCAAGACATGATCCTGAGTAGTGTAAAAATCTAGTATAAAGCATAAACCGCATAACAGGGTTCCAGTGTTCCACGAGGTAGACCAGTGGCAGTGATGAGCTTAAACCAGTCAGTCGAGCTGAGAGAGAGAGAGAAAAAAAAAATACTGTGGTGCGTACTGTATTAAAGGCACCATGCTTACCATGATAATGTGTTGTGTATCATATATTAATCACTGTGTGTGGTCACTTTACAGATAAGCGTCTCCGCTGATGGAGTCTAAAGTATATTCAAATTCAAGGCGTGCCACAAAGCATCTCGCGTGTGGGATCAAAGATTGCCGGAGATGAGATGATATTCCGCAAGATCCTCCGGCATATTGAAAGGAGAAAGGCCAAAGAAATGGGTACAGGTACAGCAGGCGTGAGTACTTAAATACTCAAATTCGTTTGTCCATGGGCAATGCAACTGTACAAAATCGACTTCGTTTCTGTACGCATGCATGGAGTTCTGTTGGATGAAAGCTGGCATTGATCAAGCTCTCACATGGACTTTATTTACACTTTGCGGAAAAGTTTGATCGAGAGTTTGTGTTGGTCTTCTGAGACCCGGTGAATGCATACTCCATATGAATCAAGACTTCACATGCAGTAAACAGTATGAGATGCTTTATTAATCTTCCTTTAAACTCTGCACTGTTTTGCACCAACATGGTAACTGTTTTTTGAGAGGAAGGCAAACGTTGTCCACAGTAAAAAATGGCTTCGATAGTCATGCTGTACAAACATGGAGATGGCAGCGTCGATCTCAAAACAACATAAGCTGTGTTTTTCAACAATCAAATGTCCAATTTATTTCACACCGGTGGCCTGGCTGGAGCTACATGGAACCGAACTCAAGCGTTGGAGTGGCATTTCCACACTGACAGCAGAATGCTCAGCTCACTGCTGCGTAACGGATTCAGATTCACGATCGATCGACGACTAACAAAGAAAAACGCTCGCAAGCAAAACACATGCAGGTTGAACATTCCAGAGACATGTACAAGGCGCGTGGCTGTTCATGAATGACTTCATGTAAGTACTACTACGTCTTAACCAACGCGAGAACGAGAAGAGTACCGACGCGTGAAGCGCGCACGGAGGAAACGGGGACGACGACGACGGTGCGTGGCCGTGGCCTTAGGGGCGCGCGTCGGGCGCCGGGTCGGCCGGCAGGCCGCTGGCCGGGGAGGGGTCGGGATCGGCCCCGACCGCCGTGTCCGTGTCGAACACCTTGGCGCCGCTGGACCCGGCGCTCGCGGACTCCTTGGCGCCGGGGATGGACTCCTCCACGCCGTCGGCGCAGGCCAGCGGCGCCACCGCGGCGGCGGCGGCCAGGAGAAGGACCGTAAAGGCGAGCGCGCGAGACATACGTGTGTCTTTTTGGCCTCTCGGGCTTGGCGATCGAACTGGCTAGCCGGGTGCGCTAATGCTATGGCAGGACACGGGATGACGGGAGCGCGGAAGCCGGCTACATATACGCCGGGAGGTGAGGCAGAGGCAGAGCCCCGCGCGCGGGGGCGGGGGCGTGCGGGCGGGCGCGGTTGGTGGTCGGGGTCGCGCCAGCTGCTAGCCGGAGCGTGTGCATGCCGAGGCGAGCGATCGGATGGGTGAGTGGACATGTGCCGGCCGGGTGCTCCTTGAAAATGGGCGCTACCGCGCTCGTACAGTAGAGCCTTGTTTAAATGCAGGACGTAAAATTTGGGGTGTCACGTCAGGTGATGTCGTATAGGGTGTCTAGATACTAATAAAAAAATAAATTACATAATTCGTCAATAATCGTGAGACGAATTTATTAAGTTTAATTAATTCGATATTAGTACATGTGTTTACTGTAGCACCATATTATCAAATCATTGGATAATTAGACTTAAAAGATTCGTCTCGTAAATTAGTCGTAAACTATGTAATTAGTTATTTTTTAGTTTATATTTAATACTATATACATGTATCAAATATTTGATGAGATATAGAGTAAACTTTAAGGTGAGGAACTAAATAAGACCTAAAATAGCAAAATCCAAATAAAAGAGCACTGCTAGCTTTCTAGATGTGCTGTGAGACACAAACATGAGTTTCAGGATCGTGTGCTCTGGCGAGGCTCAAAAAGGCCTTACCATTCTCATCGAGCATCCCAGACATCTATTTGATCGTGATCAGATCGACGATGCCAAGGTTTGACGGATTCTTAAACACAGAGGTAGCATAAAACATTTGACGGGAAGCAGGAAGGCATGCAGCAAGCACAGGCCATTTGTGCCATGACGAGATTCTTGTGGACTCCCTCTGCGAGCATCGGCCTTCAACCAGACAGTCGTAAACCGGCCGTGCTCTGCCTCGAGTCCTCTGCCGCCTCTGGGTGTGTTGCGCCATTGCGGAGGTAAATTGAGAGGGATAAGGTTCAAGATGTGGCCTCGCTCTCCTGTTTCCAGGCAGACTTCATTGGCAGTGCTCTTGTTTGTTGTTTCTGGTACAGGACCAAGAAATCTATGACTACCTTATAAAAAAAATCTATGACTAAAAATGCAGAAAGAAAATAATAAAATGCATAAAAATCTTGGAGGCCCCTTCCGGCCTTGTTTAATTCCCAGGAATACAAGGACCAGACAACGATGCGAAGATTTTAGCAGTATCATTTTGCTGATTATCAATCTGTACAGGGCGTGGTGCCTCATCGATTTTAATGTTCATGTTTCGATATAAAAGGAATAAAGCAGGATCTCACACACAATCCGTTGTAGTCTAGCTGGTCAGGATACTCGGCTCTCACCCGAGAGACCCGGGTTCGAGTCCCGGCAACGGAATTTTTTTCTTTTTGCACTGACAGAAAACAAAGGCAATGAGAGACCAGCACTGTAATCGTTCTCCTATCAACACCTTTTCCACGAATGCATAAGCATTTCAACGCCTAGATTATTGGATTAAACATCATCTCATCTCACCTTCTAAAATTATGCCACTACTTCAATCAAAGTTAAGCTCTTATTCTCAGCTGCTAAAATTATGTCACTGCAGACTGCTTCAATCAGAGTTGGCTCTTATTTAAACTGGCGGAACATGCTCTACTTACACACATTCTATATTGTTATTTATTAGAGTACTTAACACTCATCATCAACATCAAGCACACGTTCTATATTGTCAGATACTTCTGCTAGACTGGTAGCCTTGTGTAAAAGGCTTCTGAAACTCTTTTTTTTCCGCGACACCAAAAACACAGCATTGGACTTCTGCATCTTTAGTGGAGCATCATGGACCTTGCCAGGTTGGTATCAGCCACTCTGTCAAAATCAGAAACAAGGATTAGTGATTAGAACAAGCAAAACCATTTTAGATTAACATAGAATAGATGGCAATCCTGATATGGCATAGGGATCAGCATTTAGCAATAAGGGTGTGTCCAACGGCAATCCAAATCGAGCCAGGAGCATATTATATTCAAAACTGATGAAAGATAACCATGAAAAGAAAAACGCTAGCGAGAGTTCAAGAGGCTAGCTCGCAGTGCACGAGCAGGTGTACTGGAGGCTTATGGGGGTTTCAATTCAATGTAAGGTTCTGATGTCATGTCCAGTAGGTCTTTAGTTTTAAAAACCCTCAAATATGTCCTGCACTGCTATATCATAGAATAAGGACGCGTTTGGCGCTGCTCCAGGCGGCTCCGGCTCCTCACCTCGGGGTACTGTAGCGACACTGTAGCAGGAGCCGTTTCGGAAATCGAGGCACAAAATGAACTGAAAAGAAGCCGAAAAGAGGAGGAGCCGGCGAAGCCACAATTTCGAGCTCCGCCGGCTCCGTGCTACAGTACATGAACAGTGCCGGAGCTGGAGCCCCCTGGAGCTCCTCCAAACGGGTCCTAAAAAATCATGATACTCCACTTTGCTCAATAGTAACACTAGTGTATAATTTTTTTCTCTACCTAATATTTTAACATTCTAAACCATTGCAGCAGCATCTTCGAGAACGTATACCGGCAAGTTCGTTTCTCAGAAGAACACCATTGACTATCTTGTAGCTTACTAGCTTATTGATTACAAGGAGGTTTCAATAGTGCATGCCTGCCTTGCTATGTGATATATGGCTAGTATCGTGTTCATGGTGACAATGGCAGGCATAGTTCATAATTAAGGAGATCATAAGCCATAGTGACCATCTGTGGATCAAAGTCGCAGTGGCAATAAAATTCAAGATGTTGACTATTTATAGAAATTTGGTTTAAGTAACAACTCAACAATAGCATAGTAATAGGGTGCACATACCATCTACTGGGCTCGCTCTCCTGGACTTAGAACACACACCTCATGTTTTTGACCAGTAGGTTGTTCCTCTTCCTCATCTTCTGACTCACTAAGCCATCCATAGCAGGGTAGCGTTGGACCAATCCTTCTAGCAGCATTAAGTGGCAATGCAGCCTCACGAGCAGGTGGTTCAATGAACATAGGGTCTTCCACTTCCTTATCTGCTGACTTAGTCTCTGCTGGTGCCTCATTTGAAATTGATATGGTATCTTGTGGTTCAATGAACATAGGGTCTTCCACTGCCTCGTCTGCTGCTGGTTCTTGGTGCTACAAATGTACAAAACATATTGAATTGAGCCCATTAGCAATTTCACAACATGCATATGCATCATCAAGTAGATAACATAAATCATAATCGTATATTATGACTCGGAGTTTCTGCTTAGAGAAAAAGGTCTGTATTATGGCATGACAGTTTGTTTACTGTTCTTTTTTTTAGTTTTCTGCATTCTACCAGTGTTGAAATTTATATCATCCTATTTGAGAATTCCACAACATGCAACATGTGTCGATTGGATGACAACAGAAACCATAATCATAAATTAATGAATAATGGCCCAAAGGTCTTTAGTTAGAGGAAACAACAGACTGACAGTTGGTTAACTTTCAGTTTGCTGCATTGTGCCAGTATCAACTTTGGCATCATCATTGTAGTGTAAGGGACTTAATGGCCCTGAAAACATAGCGATATCCAAGACATATTATTATACAAACACAAAATGATCACTATATTTACTTTAGCATGATATAAAACTTTTCATTTACACTGGTTCACGTTGCATACTTAGGCATTCGAATGTTCATGGACACATACAAAGTAAGATTGTTGGCTTGAAACAAAAATTAATACCAACTCGAAGTTATTTGGTGGTGAAATCAGTTCTTCCAGAACTACCCACCAACCATATTGATACAATGATGATTTTGCATGCTTGGAAAGAGATAAAGAGCAGAATAGTTTGTCAAACAAAATGTGGCACAATCTCAGTTAGATATAAAACATAGAGAAGAAGCCTTGCAGTGGAGGATAGGTGAAGCAGGTTGCTTGCAGCACTTAGGAGTGTGTGCAAGATGTCAGTATATTTTACTAAATTGCTCAGTTTATTTGGTCATTCTAGCTACAGTATGGCATCTTTTTTTTCTCCTGGATTAAGCTACCAACCCATTAAGTCTGCACATATGCAATGGTTGTATGAACAACTTCTTTTTAACATGGAAATACACAGGTGTCCTGTGAGGTGTTATGGTGGTGGCTAGGGATGAGAGGGAGAGAGGGAGCCGGCCGGGGGCCTTGCCCACGGCCAAGCAAGAGAGAAGGATTTTCCTTCTAATTCCTGCTTGCTTATTCTCATGGTAGCTCACGGTATACATAGCCATTAGGCAGCCCAATCACCACTTAATTCTGTCTCAATCACTCATGCTAAGCTTCTAAATTTGCACCAGCTAATGGTGCGCCCAGGATTGCCCTCAATTTGGTACCAATCTTGCCACTTTCCTGATTTGCTGAGCTTGTCTTCTTTGCTCTACAAGTGAATCTCTTGCCACACATGACAGCATATGCCTCTAACACTACACACCTCCAGGACAAGCAGCTCGTCCTCGAGCTGCAACCTAACCAGCTCATAACAATAACTCAACTCGATACAAACCCAACACTTAAAAACAAGCCTTTTACGTCTCGGCTCATTTTATGATTCTCGACATGAAATAGATTGGACTCTTTATTTCGCGGCCTCCTCAATTGAAGGTGCACATCGTCTGAACGCAATAATTGCACACATATAACCACCTGGATCCCATGGAGCAGTCTGCACATGGGCTGACGTATTGAAGAAACAAGAGCACAGCAGCCGACGTAGCTTGCCCACCACATCCAGCCCGTGCCACAAGCCCAGACCCAGCCCCATCCGAATGGAAGAGCTAGGCACAACAACTATAGCCACGCATCTTGCCGAGGAAAATGGAGCTCCGCTTGTCTGCGCCGTCAGCATGCGCATCACCAAGAAGGCAGCAAGGTGGCCATGCCGCAACACCAACCAGCGGAGGTGCCCCCACGACAGTCGATGGCGGAATGCTGCGGCGCTACACAGTGTGCACCTTCTGCCCACTGGATGCCTGCTAGTCCATGTCGCACAGGGAAGAGAGGAGGGCTTCCAATGGAGAACAGCGAGGAAGGGTTCGCTTCCCCAACCGCCTCCACCGCAGACTCTGAGTTCGCAGCCCGCGAGGGAAACAGCAATGCAGCATGCTGGCTGCCTGTCGCCGGGAGGGGGGGCGTATGCCCCAGATCCCTGATGTGATGAACAAGATGAAGGTCCTCCGCATGGCGATGCGCAACTTGGAGAAGCTGTGAAAGGGTCTGGGGCTGAATCAGCTGCAGATCGTGCATCTCCTGCACCCGCCGACACGCTAGCAGGCACCTTCATCTTCGAATCTGCCATGGAGACGGCTGTCGTCCCAAAGCCCGACCAGCCGCAGGAGGAACAACGGCGGCATGGTGGTGGTGGCCGCCGACGATCGGGATTGCAGGGCCTAGGCGTGCCCACAGAGATGCCATCTGCTGGGCGAGGTTGGCCAGCGCCTTGGCGATGGGATCCGGCAGCGGCGACGCACCTTCGGCTGCTTGTTATGGTGGCAGCACGGGTTGAGAGGGAGAGGGGGGGCTGGCCGGGGGCCTTGCCCACGGCCAAGCAAGAGGGAAGGGTTTTCCTTCTTTGCTCTACTGGTGAATCTCTTGCCCCGCATGACAACATACGCCTCTAACACCACCCCTGCACAAGCAGCTCGTCCTCGAGCTACAACCTAACAAGCTCATAACAATAACTTGACTCGGCACAAACCTAACACTTAAAAACAAGCCTTTTACATCTCGGCTCAGTTTATTATTCTCGACCTAAAATAGATTTGGACTCTTTATTTTGGCGGCCTCCTCAATGGAAGGTGGACACCGTCTGAACGCAATAATGCCACACGTATAACCATCTGAATGCCATGGAGATGGGCTGAAGTCTTGAAGAAACAAGAGCACAGCAGCCCATGCAGCTTGGCCACCACATCCAGCCCAAGCCACGAGCACAGACCCAGCCCCATCCGAACGGATGAGCTAGGCACAAGTCTTCAACTGAGCCACACATCTTGCCGAGGAAAATAGAGCTCCGCTTGTCTGCGTCGTCAGCATTATGGATGGCAACGGGGCCATGATCCCCGATACCCAACGAGGAATTCATCCATTAGGGGATCAAAATGGGCCAAATTTCCTCCCCACGGGGAGCTTAACGGGCCAAAAGTTAGCCCCGACGGGTGAAGCGGGGGCGGGGACATTCTACAGCTCCCATTCCCTGAAATTCGCCGGGGGGCCAAGAAGATAGGCCAAAAGAAGCCCAGCAAGAGTACTTTCAGCCCAAGCCCATAGCACTGATATATATATCGTGAAACCCTAGCATCGTTGCTCCTCTCCCAGACTCTCACCGGTAGCCGCCATTTTCGCCTTCTCTGTCGCCCTTGCGACCACGAAGTCGCGGTCATCTACCTCCATGCAACTCTGCGACGCACCAGTGGCCGAGCTCTCGACACTGACACTATGACACCCAAGTACAAGGTGATGTTGTCCTTCCTCCCATGACGATGCTTGCTCTTGCTTTTGCAGTGTTCCTTCGACCCCCTTTTCCTCATCCATCCTTCCCAGATTCTAGTCTTCAGCTCGACTGCTCCTCCGTCCTTCTCAGATTCAATCTCCTGCGGTCCTCTTCCCCTCAATCCTCTGCTCTGAATGGACGTGCTTCGCTTCGGGGATGTCAGACCTGTCGGGGCCCCGAAACACCAATCGGGGACGGGGACGAGAGAAAGTCTTCCCCGAGACAAGGATCGGGACCGGGGAGCGGGGAAAATGAGGGAAATCGGGGACGGGGACGGGGTGTCCCTCCTCGTCGCGGATGTCCCCATTGCCATCTCTAGTCAGCATGCGCATCACCGAGAAGGCGGCAACGGTGGTCGAGCCGCAATAGTGACCAGTGGAGGCACCCTCGCAGCAGTTGATTGCGGAATGCAGCGGCACTACATGGTGCGCGTCAGCCCGTGACCCATGCCTTCTCATTGGATGCCTACTATTCCGCACCGCACATGGAAGAGAGGAGGGCTTCTGATGAAGAATGACGAGGGGTGCGCCGGCAAGCCGTAGGGGAACAACGACGGCATGGTGGTGGTGGTCGCCGACGGTCAGGATTCCAAGGCCTCTAGGTGCGCCCAAAGAGACGCCATCTGCTGGGCGAGGTCGGCCAGCGCCTTTGGAGATGGGATCCGGCGGCAGCGTCAATGGCACCTTCGGCTGCCCTCATCAGACCTGTCATCTATGATATCGGATGTTATGGTGGCGGATCGGGTTGAGAGGGAGAGGGGGCCGGCCAAAGGCCTTGCCCACGACCGAGCAAGAGAGAAGGCTTTTCCTTCTAATTTGGGCTTGCCTCTAATACGGGTTACAGATAAATAGCCTCCCTGGCTAACCACTCTCTATAATTCCTCTCTTCTTTCCTATTATTCCTCCAACCTTAAGGAAGACTGAACAGATTTGCCTCTAACTGAGCGTGGCTGTTAGACACTAGGTAGGTCCATGACATTCGCCTCTAACATGAGGTCTTGAAAAAAAAATTATTATCCAAAGTCCCCCACTTAACCCTGGTTAGGTGGGACTTGGACTGGTACCAACGAAGTGATAAGAGCGGATACAATGGGACATCAGGGCATGAATGGTAACGGACAAAAGATGTGTCTTGGTTTGCAGGACGATTCAGACGTCCAAATCTCCTCTTATTCGAATTGCTAAATATTATGGTCTATAATTCACAATTGAAACTAGGTAAAACTGAGCAAGGCCTTCTCTCTTGCTCGGTCGTGGGCAAACCAGGCTCTTCGAGATCGAGAAAGAGGAGAAGCAGGTGGTTTTTTATGATGGGTCTTTGAGTAGACATGTTGGGCAAACCATGAATGGGTCTTTCGATAAGGAGAGACCAGGTGGTTCTTGTTTTTCAGAGTATGAGCAATAAACGATCCATATTGGGCATGTTGTTCTGAAATGAGAAAGTGAGAATTTGAGAGAGACAACAAAAAGAAATGAGGAATCACCCAACCTGAGGAGGCTCATCCTCCACTTGCTGGTCATCCTGCTGCTGCAGCTGCGCGTCCTGATTCTGCTTCTGCTCTTCCTCGATCTCGAAGAGCCTGTTTTGCACAACCTGGTAGGAGCCTTCCTCCAGTAGGCGCCACACATCAGGGCTAGGCCCCCCGTACACCTACACCCATAGCAGAGAGAAAACCACAATTGATCAATCAGCTAGTGCATTCATTCATTCAGACTCGAATTGAAGCGCCGATCGCCGCAAACACAAGAGAATGCCTTGCAGCTGTCTGTTCACGGCACCAAAAAAGGCGGATTTCGAACCCCCGATCGATCCGCGGAGAAACACGAAACCCAGACCCTACGGTGCCGCCATAGCCCGACGCTGCTTGCAGGGGGGAAAAAGAAGAGACCTATCGAAAATCACCTTGACAAGACCACCGACGACGGATCTAATGTGGTGTGCGGCGTAGCCCATGGCGGCGAAGTGGTCGATGGCCGCGTCGATCCGGCGGTCACCCTTCCTGGGCCGCCGCACCGGCATTGCTCTCCTTCCCTTCTTTTAGGATTGTACGAATACGAACGGTCGGTCGTCGGCTGGTTTTTGTTGCGGTCGCGTTGCGGTTCGGGGCTTCTTCGGGCGATGCGGCAGTGTGCTTCTGCGGGCTCACTCCGGCGCGCGGGTGGGCGAGTGCCGAGCGAGCGAGCGCGGGGCGCCGTGTCGGGGCCGCGACGGAAATTCTGACGGGACTCGGGGCGGAAATTCCTGTGCGTTAGGAACAAAAGAAAAAGAAAGAAAAAAGAAAAAGAAAAAAACTGATAAATGAACCCACTTGTTATCCCCTTTTTTATGTTCCTGGACCAAATAGAAAAAAGAATGGGTTCGTTCCATCCCTCTTCAACCAAACAGAAATTGAAAATTTTCCGTTTCCGTCCCATCCTCACTTTTGATGTCCCCAGACCAAATAGAAAAGGGAATGAGCTCGTCCCATCCTTCTTCAACCAAACAGAAATTGAAATTGTTTCGTCTCCATCCCATCCAGAAAACAGAGTCGGGACCGTCCCATCCACCTTGACTCTCAATCAAACGCTACCCTACCATCCTACTTCTGTTCCGGCCTCACAATGACACATGACTCGTCCCTTTGGTTTTTTTTAGTACTCACTCCCTCTAGAAAAAAACCAGTATTCGACTTAAAATATCTCAAATCTAACTATTTATATATAAAGAATATAAATAATTTTTTACATCAAATGAGTAGTATTAGATGTGTTATGAGATATATTTATATAGTACACTCATTTGATGTCAAAAACATTAGTATTTTTATTTTTATATATACTTGGTTAAACTTTGACACTTTAATCAAGAATGCTTTTAGATTTGCATTTTTTTAGGACAAACTAGTGACGGACACGCCCTGCACGCATACGGAACAGTAATGTTTGACACTATAATTTGGTATGTATATTATTATATATATAAGAAATACCACAGATATGAAAAAAAAACAGATACCATATATTGTTAAAGCGGGGTAGCTACGAGCTCATGGCATTTTGGCTGAGTTGTGTGTAAGAGCTCCAGAAAAGGCTCTATGAAGTATGGAGTGTAGATAATCCCCCATAAAATCCACGCAAATTGCAGAGCTAGGGAAATCAGTATGGCGTTGATTTTAAAGAGAAATATAAATGGAATTTGACTATTTGAGAACAGAGGAACAAGAAGGCGGCCTTTTGTGCAGCAGAGGAAAGCAGGGAAGCCTAAAACTATCATCGTGATCCAAGCATGCACATGAATGATGACTGATGAATCGCTCGCCGTCTCAGACTCAGACTCAGACTCTCAGTGGCTCATAAACACAGAAACGATAAATTCTGGAGTCCTTGATACCAAGAGTCGATACAATTAGTTGCTAAGAACAAGATAACACATCGAAAATCAAACAGAAAGAAAAAAAGAGGGAGAGCAAGAACATATATATCCACGGACGACCACACATTATTATGGCTTCACTTCAAACAACATTGCTCTCACTTTTCTTCCATGTCCTGTTCCAAATTCAACCGGACCATTCGTCTTCGGAACCGAGCTAGGACGACGTGCTCGGCCGGCCTCAGTTGGTGGAATCATCGTCGTCGTCCTCGTTGCCTGACAGGCCATCGACGCCCTGGGGGCCAGGGGCACCCACCGGCGCGCTGGGTCCATCGGCCGGCGCGTCGGCAGCGGGGGCGTCGGCGGACTCCTTCGCCTCGGCGGCCAGCGGCGCCACGGCCATGGCGACGAAGAGGAGAGCAGCGATGGCGAAGACGACGCTAGCGCGAGCCATGGGTATGGACGTACGGTGCCTAGCTCTCTCGGGTTGGTGGTTGCTGGCTGTGTGGCGAGTTTGACGCTTATTGGTGTCTCTGTGCTTTGCTGTGGTGCGGTGAGGGACGGGGTGGCGAGGCCGGGTTTATATGGTTGCGGAGGCGGGCTATTTTTGGGCGGGGGCTGCCCGAGCGGACACCGTTTGTCGCGCGTGGCGTGGCCTTTGGGCCGGTCGTGGCGCCTGGCGCCTAGCGCGATTGTAGCCGTCGGACGAGGTCCAATGTTGTGCGACCCTTGGGTTTCAGCTGAGGGAGTGAGGGCAAAATTGGCGTTTGTTGGATCCACGAGGACACAAAAGCAGACTGAGCCGTTATCGCTGTGCAGTCCAGTCGTTGAACAGAAGAAGACGTGCCATGCCATGCGAAAGTGTAGCTGCAGCACGCACCGATCTGTTGGGAACGCGATTGATCATAAAGATCACTTTGTATATGGCGCGCAAGCTCAACACAGACTGCTTTTCTGTTCGTCCTCTCGACCAATATATATTATACTGAAACGCTATACATCAGCCGGTTGATTTATGTCTTCCCATCAACCGGCTTTTTCTTGTACGCGCTGCTCGCAACCATCGATGGCCTGGCCTCTGGGTCGTCGGTCGACCGTGACGCCATCGTCGTCGCACGTATACGGCCCTCTCCAATCCATCTCTGTACTACCTACATCGACATGACGATACGACACGTCCATGAAAAACGCAGCGCATGCTTTCTCGCGTCTGCCCGTCGCTAGGCTATTTGCCAAGCTTGGATAAGCTAATTCGGCGGCCGCAGCCTGATCGGCTCCGGCCGACCACGGACACGCATGCGTGGTCACGTACTCATGGATTAATGGAAATCTAGCTACCTCAGTGCAGCCAGGAACAGTTTATATACAACATACATCTACCAGCAGAGCACTGTCTATAGTACAAGCCACTATTTTCTCTGTTGTCGGTTCTTCCATTTATAAATTTGTAAGTTTGTGAACAATTTGATGGTATTTGTGAATAATTTGATATATTTTTCTATGATATCTGAAATCCATAGAAAAAATTTGTAAAACTTTTTTTTGAAAATTTGACATATATTTGTCTATGATCTTATGTTATCCTCAAATTACATTACTCTGTCCAATAAATTACACTGAATACATCATTGTAAATATAGTAATAAGGCGGTGTAAATATAGCTAGAAGACGGTGTAAGTGCATGAAAAAATTCAGTTGTTAGAAGGAGCTAAAACAACCGGTTATTGGCTACACATATCCATATTATATAATAATATACGTGTATATCCAAGGCCCAAAGCTATATACAGCGTGTCGAGATATCCACATGTAACAGTGAAGTAATCGAATTGACAAACCGGTAATATTTATTATGGATATAGTAAAGACAGAAAAATCAATCAGGCCTTTTGGATCTCAGTTTTAGGCCTTGTTCGGTTAATTTCATATCCAAAGGGATTGGATAATTGTAACGGTTTCAAAGGGGATTAAAATCACTCTCCTCTGAATCCCCACCAAACCGAACAAGTTCTTATTGTGATTTAGAATCTATATTTCTTGGTTAGAGAGAGAGGTGTTAGGATGCCATTTCCATCGTGATTATTGCCTTTTCATAGTAAAAAAACTCGAAACAATAGGTACATGGTGTACCACTACTACAAGAATGATTTGTGTATGAGTACCTCAAATCCAAGATGTCCTTGTCGTGTACATTGCTCTTCTGACGCTGCCCTGCTCGACCTCCTGTTGCCGTCATACTTGGCCGTCTTCCGAGTGATGAGCTCCAGGAGCACCACGCCCAAGCTATACACCTCGCTCTTCTCAGTGGAACGACCCGTCTTCATGTACACCGGGTACATAATTTAATAATCTACGATTTATATTAGCAAGATATAACAAAAAAATGTCCTTTTTATATCTTCTGGATAGCAAATTTACAGAAAATACAATTAAAATAGAATATTTTGATTTATTTAAACTCTTTTGCCTTGCCATATTAGGTACTTACATTTCATCATATCTTACATTTTACTGAACACGTACTTAACTAGTAATAAAATCAAAGTTCTAAGTGCAACAAATGCACCTTAAAAACCTAAACAAAGTTCATATATATCAAAATTTTTAGACCACCCTATATATATAATTCATGGCTCCGCCACTGCCCATGCGGGACGTGCTGACACTGGATGGGGCCACTCCCTAAGTTTCATAAGTAGGCCGGATGAAAAAACTCGTAGCTGGATAACTCATTCGGCTCAACTTGTAAATAGCTCGGTTTGAATTGGCTTGTTTACATTTTTTAACAAGGTAAACCAGTAGTTTAGCTGGTTTACTTAATGAGCCAGCTAGGCAACAAAAGCTCAACGAGTGCAGGTATGCAGGTTCCAAATTGCCAAATTTAATACCACAATCAAACAACATAAGGCCGAAAGTCCAGATTTCATAATCACTGTGGACTAACCAGCAACTGTGTCGCACGCATGCACAGTCGTGACTACTCGTCCTGTTTATCCCCTATGACTCGCTCTCCGTCTCCTGATCTCTCTACTCTCTACTCTCTCTCTCTCTCCTATGACTCGCTCTCCGTCTCCTGATCTCTCTACTCTCTACTCTCTCTCTCTCTCTCTCTCTCTCTCTCTCAATCTCAATCTACCCGCATTGCTGACCGCCAACAGCCAATCACAGTGCCACCACAATCCCCTCGTCGGTGTTCCTGTAGGGATGAAGATCCAAGTCAGCGACTACACAATTGTGCATACTAGCCGGCAGCCATGCTCCGCAACTACCATTGCCACCTTGGCCCCTTTTCTCTATCCTTATTGGCAACTTCACCGCTGACTAGAAGAGTGGGACCTGCTTCCTTCGTTGATTTAGATTTTTGTTGGTCATTATTTCGTTAGGCCGTGGTTTCTTGACACAGTTGCGAGATAGTGGCGACCATGGCACATCGGAGTAAGGTCCCACTGATCTCTCTCTATCTCGACGACGTTTGTTTTGGCAGCGATGAAAGTCTAGTGGGAGTATGTTATGTTAGATATGTTGTCTTCTCTTCAGATCTTGACAGTTGATGTGATTATCAGGACCAAGGATAGATTTATCGGGGTTGCAGGGTGGGCTCCAGCCCCCTACCTACACGAACACAATGGAGCCCGCCTTCCCCTAAGTGCAAGTTTTGGACAATGGTGAAGTAAAAGAAGAAAAGAGGGAGGAAGAAGAAGAAAATGAGGAGGAGGAGGAGAGAGGTGGATGAGCCCTTCCTATGTTGCTGGCTGCGTTCGCCACTGATCTCGGCAAGAAGTTGTTTGGCTTCCGATGCGATGATTTCAACCTCTTATTTGAGTCTATTCTTCGACAAGATCTTATTTCTCCAACACTCTAGTTTGATGATGAAGGATTGAAGAGCCAATCTCAACGGGAGTTTCATAGAGTTTTATGGGCATTAAATATGCTAATATGGCACTGTATTCATGAAGAGAGAGATGATAAAAGTTTTATGGGAGTAAAGACAGTTTCATGGGGATAAAACTCTTCTACACTGTTCCAAAATATGAGTGTGTTGAAACTGGGCCATGAAACCCCCACTAAGAGTGGCCTAAGCATGTGTTCCTTGGTGAGGTCCTACAATTGATGTTCTTTCAGTGGGTATTAAATTTTGTTGCCAATGATGCGGTCTTCAAGGTTTAACATGGTGAGAGCATTTGCATATGACCTTTTCCCTTGCTACCTTTTCCATGTGACTTGGAGGCTTCGGCGGTGTCGGTATTTTGCAAACCGGACTAGTAAATTTATACGATTGCCCCGCTGCTCTAGGAAGACGATGGTAGCATCCAAAAAACACGAGGCTTTATATTGGTTCAGGTCGGAGCCCTACATATAGTCTAAGAGATGATCGAGTGCGTGTTCCTTACTTGAATGCTCTGAAGTTCTTACAATGGGGGTGCAAAAATATTGGAAGAGGTAGGAGAGCTAGAGCTAGGAGATGGGCTGTCCGAAGGGAAGCTTTAGGAGCCCTTCTACGGTGTAAGAATGAGTGAATGAGTCCGTATCCCCAAGATGGGTGCCCTAGTTGCCCTTAAATAGAGTTCAGGGCCAGGTGTAGGGTCGAGATGGCGGACTAGAGGGGAGGTGAATAGTTCTTTCTAAAATTAATCGCGTCGACTAACCAAAATAAGTGCGAAATTAAAACTATCGGTCTAGCCAAAACTACACCCCTCTATCTATGTTCTCTAGCACCTTCCAAAGATACTAATTAAGCAACAAAGGTGCCGAGCTAGCTAGAGCTCACCTAACCAATTCTAGAAGTAAGGTCACACAAACCTATGCCACTAGTACTTCAAGCAACAAGGGAGCTCCTACACATGCTAGTAAGCAAAAGCATAAAGTCACCTAATGCTCACTAACAATGCTCAATAACAAGGCAACCAATGCCAAATTAGAGAACACAAATACTTAGCTACACAAACTAAGCAATGTGACTAATAAGGTTACACAAACTAAATTAGCCACACAAGGAAGCTACTTCTATGCTACATAAACAAGAAGGTAACTAGTGAGCTACATAAGCTAACTAATTACAAGAGCAACTACACAAGCACAATATATATAAAAGTAATCACAAGCTTGTGTAAAGGGGATTGCAAACCAACAGAAAGAACAAGGTTGACACGGTGATTTTCTCCCGAGGTTCACATGCTTACCAACACGCTATGTCCCTGTTGTATCGACCGCTCACTTGGTGGTTCGGCGGCTAATTGGCATCACCCGCCAAGCCCGCACGTCGGGCACTGCAAGAATCTACCCCGAAAGTGAGGGTAGCTCAATGACACGCTCAACTAGAGTTGCTCTTCGCGGCTCCCACAGGACGAGCACAATGCCTCTCACAAAGCTCTTCTTCGAAGCACCACACAAGCTTCTTGTGGGCTTCGATGGAGACCACCACCAAGCCGTCTAGGAGGTGGCAACCTCCAAGAGTAACAAGCACTACCAGCTTGCAACTCGATCACCTAGTGCCACTCGATGTAACCTCATGATGCAATCGCACTAGAATCGCTCTCTCACACAATCTGATGATCACTATCAAGCATATGTGAGATGGAGGGCTCCCAAGCACTCTTAAGTATGGACACAAAGTCCCCCGAGGTGCTCAACTCTAGCCATGGCCAAGACCACCTTCTATTTATAGCCCCATAGGCTAAACTAGCCATTACCCCTTCACTGGGCAAAACTCGGGATGACCAGACGCTCCGGTCAGATCGACCGGACGCACCTTGCCCGCGTTCGATCGTTCTACGCCATCCACGTGTCGCTCTACGTTCAACCAGAGCCGCCTTATCTCAAAGGTTAAGTTGCGACCAGACGATGCACAGTAAATGACCGGACGCTACTGCGCCTGAGTCTGGTCGTTTCCAGATAGCTCCCCAAGCCTCTATTTTACGATCGGACGCGTCCGGTCCACCATGACCGGATGTAGACCAGCATCCGAACGATTCTGTGCCCGCACGCCTAACTCCAGCACCACCTATGTCACCATACGTCAGCACTGATTGGACGCAGACCCTGAGCGTCTGATCACTCTTCGCGCCAGCGTTCGGTCATGAGACCGAGACCACACGCTCACTGCTGCCACTGACCGGACATGCTGGTCCTGTTGAGGCCAGCATCTGATCAGTTCTATGAAACCCTATCTTTTCTGTATAGGGCGCCGATGGCACCGTCGAACTGTCCGCACTCTACGGGTGGACACTCCGCCGGTGGAGTTTCGAACCTTTCTCGCCTTTGTTCCATCGCCGAGTTGATCCACATCAACTCTAACTTCATCTCCTTTATAAATGTGCCAACACCACCAAGTGTACACCACCATGTGTATGTGTGTTAGCATTTTTACAATCATTTCACAAAGGATTAGCCACTCAACTTGCCATGCCACTCAATCCTAGCGACGATGTAAAGTTAGATCACTTAAGTAGCACTAGATGACCGATATGCAAACAAGTTTGCCCCTCTTGATAGTACGGCCATCTATCCTAAACACGGTTATAAACTTCTCTACACACCTATGACCGGTGAAATAAAATGCCCTAGGTTATACCTTTGTCTTGCGCATTCCATTCCATCTCCTCCAATGTCGATGCAACACATGCACCAACACGATCAACCATGATATGATCCACTTCATATCATCACGTGATCATATTGATTCATTGATCTTGACTTCACTTACTTTTCATAGTTGCCTTCGTCCATCAGCGCTAAGTCTTGCTTAAGCTTCACCGCCACACGGTCCATCGCTCCAAAGCCTCCAACTTGCCCTTCATGCTTGCAACCGGTCCATCAAGCCAAGTCATGTCTTGATCTTCTCCACCTTGATCACATAACTCAATGTCATGTCTCATTTGCAATGAGCTCCTTTATCATCACATGTGTGAGCTTTGTAACATCTCTAAGCCATTTTCACCTTCATAGCATATGTTGCTCACACATATGTACCTGTGGACTAATCACCTGTGTATCTCACGTAAACACAATTAGTTCACCTAGGTTATCACTCAATTACCAAAACCACACAAGGACCTTTCACCAGGGTGCGTACAAAGAAGAAGGTTCTCACAATTGAAGGGTTGTGAGCCTGAGGAAGGACCTAGCTAACTTGGCTTGCAAGCTACACCATCTTATGGTGCACATTTGGGCGTGGTTGTCATCATGGTCCTATGGCCATGTCACAACATGGTGTGGCATGGTGCTTCTGTGCTGGCCATGGTGTCACTATAGACACGATGGTGGTTCGCCAGCCATCCTGTGCGATGAGGTCTCCTCTGTGGTCTTCATCATCGCCTTCTAGTTTCCTAGGACATCGTACAAGAGTTGGTAGCCACCCCCTGGTCATCGATCACCCGGTTTGCTTATGGAGTTGGTGGCCACGATCTTGAGCTCTTGGGTCATGGCTCCCGCTGGTTTGGATGGCCTCCAAGTCAAGGCCTCCATCATGAATCCCATTCCATGGTGGGTAGAATCGTACATGCATCTTGTTGGTCCATATTTGGATGGTGGGCCGCCATACTGATAGTCACTATCGTGCGGTGTTGTCTTGTCTATGCTGAGTGGCGCAGGGATGGCGTTTGACCTGACCGAGGTGACTGTTGTCCCCTCGGTCCTTATGGGGTCAATGTGGCATGCTTACCCTTGTCAGAGTAGGCATGCCTAGCTATGCTCGACCTCTTCCCATTCCTCCCAGGGGTTAGGATGGTTGAGAGGTTAAGAGTCTTCTATGTGTTGTGTGGCTAAGGTGAAAGGGAGAGGTCATTGTCGACGCTAGCCTTGGCGTCCGGCCTGATTCACTTGGCTCAGCTAGGCCTTGATCATTCAGGCCTTGATGTATCATGGATCGCTCGGCCTACTAACTTATCGATGCCTTGAGACACCCAGGGATCATAACCTCGACAGTAGCCCCCGAGTGTTTTTGAGATCACAAAGTGATCATGGAAGTGATGAGATGCGTGCGTATCTGAGTGCAGGTTCGTAGTTGTGGCTTGCTCGAGCTTTGTCACTCGACCCCTTGTGGGTTAATGCATTCAATATGGTAGCTGGTCATTATGTTCCACCTTGTCATGATGCCTTGATGATGTGGTACATGACCATTGAGCCTTGCCATGTCAGTGTGTTGTGTATCGGTGTTCATGACCCAAGCGGAACCGAGTGGTCTTATCGACGCTTGTACCTGTCCTGTCTTCGTGAGAGTCTCAATTTTCCTGACCTCGTGCTGGCATCTGACATCGGTTGTGACCTCCCGTGGTTTGCCACACAGCACGTGGGTTTCAAGCTACTCAGTCCGTCCCTAGCCTATAAATAGAGGCTCTCCTACTGTTTGGACCACTCATGGCTGTAACTTTAAGTCCTCCTAGATTTCCCTAAATGGCTAGATGTTGAAAAAGTGAAGAGACAAGAGAGGAGTGCTTGAGGAGGACCGCGTGGTTCTCGTTATACATCCCACTAGGGGTCATCTGTGATGGTCAGAGCTAGCGTTGCCCCTTCCAATAGCTGGTGCTAGAAGGAGACTTATGAGCGAGGGAGGACTAAGGCAGTGTTTAGGCCAACCATAGGCCCCCATGATTCTTGCGCACCCCCAAACCCGTAGGTTTGGGGTCGCTAAAACACGAGCACCAAGGACTACAACCAATTCTTCCCAAAACCTGTTGGTCACCCTTAGGGGCTGCCTGAGGTTTGGGGGAGGCATTGTCGTCCCTTGGTGTCTCCATGATGCCTTCTGAAGCATGGTGGTGGTGGCCTATGGGCTCAGTCTCATCCCCATCCTTTTCCTCCTGGTGCCTTTCTGCCCTAGAGGTTGTAGTGCTACAAGAAGGGAAGCGAGGTGATTTCTCATCTTCTTCCTCCTGCACTTGTAGCAGGCACCTCTAGGGACCCCAACGTCGCCGCCTAGGTGGCAGTGCCATGGCTCAGTACCTTTTCAAGCAGTTTGACCACACTTGTACTTTTGGGGATTTAATGAAAAGAATGTTCTTTTCTGTTGTTTGGGTTTTCCCCTATGCCTACGGTGAGCCCCCAAGCCATGGGATCGGGGTCTTGCCTTTGGTTTGATAATGCGAGGAATTTCTTCCTCGACCTCTCCTTGTACGATTGTGAGGATTTCTACGATAGTGCGTTGGCACATAGGTCTTGGACCATTTTGCTTTTTCCATGTGACCGAGCCATGATCACGCTTTGGGCTCCATATTGCTTCACGAAGAAGATTGTGGGGGGTATGACCCCGGATACCCACGGCAGGCCACATGGGCTACGCCTCCAGGGGCGGCCCAGCCCACGAGAAGGAGCCTTGCGGGGCATGATTCTGCTTGGCGCCTCCCGCAAGGCATGGGGAGGATATCCTAAAGATGTTACGAGATCTGTTAGGATACGTATGATCCCATGATTCTTGTAATCTATTATTACTTTTCAGTTATCTCTCAGATCCAACCGACTTATAACCTTGCCCCCGGACTATATAAGGCGGGCAGGGACCCCCTACAAAATCATAGCAAATCATACGATAGCTAATACAAACCAACAGACCACAGGAGTAAGGTATTACATCATACTGACGGCCTGAACATGTATAACTCATGTGTCTCTGTTGCCTTCTTGTTCTTGATTACATGCTCCTCTACCAATCAATCTATGATCGTGGGATACCCCTCGGTGGACTGTCGATGATATTCTGTCGATAGTTGGCGCGCCAGGTAGGGGTGTATGTGCTATTTCCTTGTCGAACAAGATGGCTTTTTCTGCAGGCTCTTTGTCCCTCCCGCAACCTAGCCAGATCTTCACGATTGGATCCATCACGTGGGTCATCAACGCCGATGGAGTTGGAGAGCTTCTCGAGTCGATGTAGATCCGTTCTGCGCCGACCACCCTCGCACCTATGACTGTAGATCCAATCTCGGAACCACTTCTGGGGTCGACTTCATTAGCTACTCGCCGCTCGCTTCCTCGCTACCGGAGGAGGCATGTCAACAATGACGATCTGATCGAGTCTATCGATCGGGTTGGCTTGAAACTCGTCGATTGCCTCTCCATTGTTAAGTCGACTCTGGACACCCTTGTTCAGCACCGACCACCTTCCGATCCCGATCTATCGGTGTTCAGTGCTCAGCAAACTTTGGGGATCGCCGCCCTGCCCTTTAGGCTCGCCAACGCCACCGCTACATATGAGGACGCCCTGAGAGGCAAATTCGCCGACTAGGTCACCGACCAGTTCCCACCAACCATTAACATGCTACACGCCAGCCGGGGTCCCGGAACATCCCTCCAAACTATCCTGGAGGAAAATCCGGACTCTAAGTCTCAAGTCTCCATGGAACCCCTTGCCAAGACCTTCACCGAGCAACCCTATCTCCTGCCTCTCCGGGGTGGCGCAATCTTCAATGTCAGCATTGACAGCCCCCCTCAGAACGGCGAAACAGATGAGGAATGCGCCGCCCGTGAAAACAGGAACGTCAATCGCGTGCAACGCTATGATAACGAACGTGCCCTTGCGATGGTCAAGGCCGCTCGTGATAACCAGTTCGACTCACAAGGAAGGCCCCTCCATCGCAACCTCGACGAAGAATTCCTCTGCGTTGACGGCCACGACGTCTTCAAAACTTCGAGCGCCAATCTAGCGGTGGCCGCCAACGAACTTGCACACCTCCCACAGACGCCCGAGCTCGCCAAGGTCACCGCTATGCTTAAAGCGGCACACTGTCAAGTTAATGAGATCCGAGAGGTTCAGAGACCTTCATGCTCCATAAGCATGATTCGCCGATCAGCCGATCCTAGATCCAATCGCCGCCCCAGTCAAAGCCGTTTTGCCGACCAGTCACTACCTCCCTAGGGGGGAGTTGGAGGCCACCACGTCGAGCATCATCGCCAGCACGACCAAGAGGTCAAACAGGACGCCCGAGTGCACCTCAGTAACCTTCGGGATGCACGACGGCGTATCGATCAACATCGCTTTGGGCGCCATGAAGATGAAGTATGATGCCGCTAGGAGTACGAGCAAGAGTACGGTAATCCAGACATAGCTCTAGAGCCGATCGTCGCCGACAATAACGCTGATATCGGCCCCGACAACCCAGATGGGCCCCTAGCGTTCACCAGGGCGCTCCGAACACTCCAATGGCCCCATGGTTTCAAAATCACCGGAGTCAAGCCCTATGAAGGAAGGATGAACCCAACTCAGTGGCTGCAGGCTTACACCACCGCCGTCCGCGTCGCCGGAGGAGACACCAACATCATGGTGAATTATCTCCCCGTCATGCTCACGCCAGCCGCCATGAGCTGGTTCACAAGCCTTGCCTCGGACTCCATCGGATCTTGGGAAGAGCTGAAGAAAGTCTTCACTAACAACTACATGGCCACATGCAGGCGGCAGGGCACCAAGCACGATCTCAACCACATCACCCAAAAGCCATCCGAACTACTTCGCAGCTACATCAGACGCTTCTCCGAGATGAGGAATTCTATTCCCAACATCACGGAAGCCGAAGTCATCACCGCCTTTGTCCGAGGACTTCATCACCGCGAACTCCGTTCTAAGTTCAATAGAAAGCCACCTACCGGCATCAGCAAGATGATCACAACCACCAACAAGTACGCCAATGCCGAGGAAGCCGAGGTGTGTTTTAATGAAGATACGGGCACTAATCGCCTGCCTTGCTGCCACGACGACCGCACCGACGACCGATAGCACAATGATCGCCGCTACGACGACCATAGTTTCCATCGGGACAGCGGACGTGATCGGCCAGATGGATTCAAACCTGGTCAGAATCGTCGCCGCCGACCAGACCACTTTGTTGCCAACGTCAATGAGCCATGCACCAAGCGTAACTACGATGAGCAGTACAAGAAGATCCTCGATGGACCGTGCCCCCTGCACAAGAACGCCAAACATAAGATGAAAGACTGCCTTGGTTTGGCTACGGAGTTCCAGGAGAAAAAATACAACGACGACAATGGTGGGAACAGAGGACGCCAACCACCTAGGGATAATAATAATGCCTTCTAGGACCATGACAAGGTGGTCGCCGCCATCTTCGGGGGTTTCGCCTACAACGAGAGTAGAAGAGAACTGAAGCTCGCCGCCGGACGAGTGCTCGCCGTTGCTTCAGAGGAAACTACCGCCAACCCCAGCTATCGCCCATGGTCCGAAGTCCCCATCACCTTCAGCAGGGCCAACCAGTGGGCGGACATACCCTACACAGGGCGTTTTCCCCTTGTCCTTGATGCGACTGTCCAGAAGGTGCTCTTCAGAAAAGTCCTTGTCGACGGTGGGAGCGCTTTGAATCTACTCTTCATCAGGGCCCTAAGGGAGCTCGGCCTCGGGGCAACAGATCTCATGCCCTCAGACTCCTCCTTCTGGGTCGTGGTACCTAGCAGGGCATCCAGACCACTTAGGGAAATTACCCTACCAGTACAGTTCGACACGACAACCAACTACCGAGTGGAGCATATCAACTTCTACAACGCCAACTTCGACACCGCCTACCATGCCATACTAGGGCATCTACCTCTGGCCAAGTTCATGGCCGTTCCACACTACGCGTATTTGGTGTTAAAGATGCCTTCGCCCATAGGAGTCCTGTCTCTGTGGGCCAACCTCTCCGTCACCTATGCCTGTGAGACAGAAAGTCTCGCCCTCGCCGAAGCCACCGACCTCTCCATCCAGATGGCTAGCGTGGTCGCCGAAGCCAAGATGGCATCTGCTGATGACATGGAGATCCTAGAGCCTCCTCATGCCTCCACCAAGTCCAAGGAAGTCAAGGAGATCGGCCTCTACCTTGACGACCCTTCCAAGATGGTGAAAATTGGGGCTCACCTTGACCCCAAATAGGAAAGCGCGCTCATCTCCTTCCTACATGCCAACGCCGATGTGTTTGCTTGGAAACCTGCAGACATGCTGGGGGTACCGCAGGAGAAGATCGAGCACTCCTTGAATGTCTCGTCGACTGCTAAACTGATTAAGCAAAAACTTCACCGATTCACGCTGGACAAAAAGGAGGCCATTAGGGTAGAAATAAAACAGCTCTTAGCTGCCGGATTTATAAAATAAGTGTATCATCCAGATTGGTTAGCTAATCCTGTTCTTGTTAAGAAAAAGAATAAAGAATGGAGAATGTGTGTTGATTATACTGATCTTAACAAACACTGCCCTAAAGACCCCTTCGGCCTACCTTGAATAGACGAGGTTGTAGACTCCACCGCCGGCTGTGAGTTGCTCTCCTTTCTTGACTATTACTCCAGCTACCATCAGATCTCCCTCAAGAAAGAAGACCAGGTCAAGACGTCATTCATCATGCCTTTCAGTGCATACTGCTACACCACTATGTCCTTTGGACTAAAGAACACTGGAGCGACTTACCAAAGGGCTATCTAGACGTGCCTCAACCAACAGATCGGCCGCAACGTCGAAGCCTACATCGATGATGTGGTCGTCAAGACTAAAACCGCCGACAATCTTATCGCCGACCTTGAAGAAACTTTCTCCAACCTGAGCAAATACCGATGGAAGCTGAACCCTTCAAAGTGCATCTTTGGAGTTCCATCCGGTATCCTACTAGGCTACATCGTCAACGCTCGGGGCATCGAACCAAACCCTGACAAGGTCTCTGCCATGACCAACATGAAACGGCTGACGTGTGTCAAGGATATACAGAAGCTTACAGGCTGCATGGCTGTGTTAAGCCATATTATCTCGCGCCTTGGTGAAAAAGGGCTACCTTTCTTCAAGCTCCTCAAGGCCTCCGAGCTTTTTTCTTAGTCAGAGGAGGCAGACACAGCTTTTGAGCAGCTCAAGTTGTTTTTAACAAAACCTCCAATCATGACAGTGCCACGACCAGATGGAACTCTGCTGGTTTACATCGCCACCACTTCTCGCGTTGTTAGTATGGCTATTGTCGTCGAACACAAGGAAACTGGACACGCCTACAAGGTGCAACATCCGGTCTATTTCATCAGCGAGGTACTTAATGAGCCCAAAACTCATTATCCTTAGGTGCAAAAGCTGTTATATGCAATTTTGATTACCTCACGCAAGCTCCGACATTAATTCGAATACTACAAGATCGCCGTGGTCACCGAGTTCCCTCTGGGGGATATTCTCCGCAATAAAGAGGCCAATGGTCGTATCATCAAGTGGGCTGTTGAGCTCGACACTTACTCCATTGACTTTAGAAGTAGATCGACCGTTAAGTCACAGGCGCTTGCTGATTTCATCGCTAAGTGGACCGAGATCCAAGAACCCATTGCCGCCACTTGCCCCGAGCACTGGGTGATGTACTTCGACGGTGCCCTTAACATCAATGGTGCTAGTGTGGGCATTCTGTTCATCACGCCGACAAAGGATAAACTCCGATATGTTCTTCGCATACATTTTTCGGCCTCCAACAACGCCACGAAATACGAAGCATGTCTCCATGGTCTCCGTATAGCTGTCGAGCTCGGCGTCAAACGCCTCATGGTATATGGGGATTTCGCGCTGGTTATCAACCAGCTCAAAAAAGATTGGTCCTATTCCAGTGAGAAAATGGACGCATACTGTGCTGAAATCAGGAAGCTTGAAGGGAAATTCTACGGTAGCGAGTACCACCACGTGGTACGGGATCAAAACCAACCAGCCGACCAACTATCAAAGATAGGATCTTCTCGCACCACGGTTCCACCGGGGGTTTTCATCCAAGACCTCCTGGCACCATCCATTAAAGAAGAGAAGGAAGTTGTAGAAGTACCCCCTACCAAGCAGTTGGTACTTGCGGTACCTTCGCCGGTCACCGATTGGAGGGAACAGTTCATCAAATACCTCTCCAGCAATGAAGTACCCGCCGACAAAATCGAAACCGAACGACTAATTCGCCGAAGTAAGCATTACGTGCTGGTAGATGGTAGCCTGATGAGGAAAAGTGCCAAGGAAGGGATACTACAGAAGTGCATTATCCAAGATGATGGCGTGAAGCTACTTTCTGAAATTCACTCTGGTTCCTATGGCAATCACGCAGCTTTGAGAACACTGGTCAGCAAAGCTTTCCGAGCAGGTTTTTACTGGCCCACGGCCATCTCTGATGTAGAAGATCTCGTTCGACGATGTGAGGGTTGTCAGTTTTTTGCCAAGCAAATACATGTACCAGCACAAGAACTGCAGACCATTCCAGCTTTCTAGCCATTCGCATGTTGGGGACTGGATATGATCGGGCCGTTCAAGCCAGCACCAGGAGGTTTTCGGTATGTGTACGTCACCATTGATAAGTTCTCCAAGTGGATTGAGTACAAACCACTCGTCTCAGCTACTGCAAAGAAAGTAGTCGAGCTCTTTGAAGACATCATACACAGATTCGGTCTCCCGAATAGCATCATCACTGACCTCGGGACCACTTTTACCGGCCATCATTTTTGGGACTTCTGTGAAGACCGATGCATCTCCGTTAAATACATTTCCATTGCTCATCCTAGAGCTAATGGCCAGGTCGAGCGAGCTAATGGTATGATCCTTGACGCCCTCAAAAAAGGCTCTATCAGAAAGAAGAAAAGCATCCGTGCAGATGGGTCAAAGAACTACCAGCTATGGTCTAGGGACTGCACACTCAAGCTAGTCGTAGTACCAGCGTATCTCCATATTTTATGGTCTACGGCTCAGAGACCATACTCCCAGTGGATATTGCTTTTCGAGCGCCTAGAGTAGAAAGTTATGATGAAGAGCAAGCCTCAGCTGTTTGGATAGAAGACATTGATCGGGCTGAGGAAGAACGTCTGATCACTTGTGTTCGCACAGCCAAGTACCTTGAAGGTCTACGGAGGTATTACAACCGCAACGTCAATGGTCATTCTTTCGCGATCGGCGACCTCGTCTTGCGTAGGAAACAAAAAACCGAAGGGCTTCACAAGCTGTCTTCCCCCTGGGAGGGCCCTTACGTCGTCAAAGGTGTTACTCGACCAGGGTCTTATCGCTTATGTGACTTAGATGGACTCGATGTTCCTAACTCCTGGCATATAGAGCACGTTATACGTTTCTATCCCTGAAACAACACAGATATGTATTCTTTACTTTCATATTTATAAAGTTCTGGTCTCCATAATTTTCCTCCATTTTTTCCTCCATTATAAGTTTCACTTACCGTTATCGGGCTATACGCCACTCCGTGACGATCTCCAATACGCTCGCCAAGCACGCCGAAATCGCCAAACACGTTAACTCCAAAAATCGCTGAACACGATTTCTCCAAATCGCCGAACACGTTAACTCCAAAAAATCGCCGAACACGTTAACTCCAAAAATTGCCAAACACGATTTCATCCAAAAATCGCCGAACACGATTTCTCCAAATCGCCGAACACGTTAACTCCAAAAATCGCCAAACACGATTTCTCCAAAAATCACCGAACACGATTTTTCCAAATCGCCGAACACGTTAACTCCAAAAATCGCCAAACACGATTTCTCCAAATCGCCGAACACGTTAACTCCAAATCACCGAACACGATTTCTCTAAATCGCCAAACACAATTTCTCCAAATCGCCAAACACGTTAACTCCAAAAATCGCCGAACACTGATTTCTCCAAATCGCCGAACACGTTAACTCCAAATCGCCGAACATGATTTCTCAAAAAATCGCCTACTATGTTTTGTCCGGATCACATAGGTTTTCCTCCTAAAAACAACGATGATTTTGCGTTCCAAATTTCGTAACATAGCTCGTCGATCGTCGAGCAACACATGTTTTTCTTTTCTGTTTTCTATGGAGAAGACCCAGTCTTCAATTACTTCCTACACGTGCTTAGGGGCTCCGCGCTCTGCGTTACGGTTGGTCGACTGCGGTTCCTTGGTCATGCCTGTTCATCCTACACATGTCAGGGTCTTTGCGCTCGACGTTATGGACTATGGGCTAGTCAAGGCCTAGATTTTAGGCATGAACTAACTGCTCGGACGCCACTTTAACTATTTTTCTCGCCAAGTTACTCAAATTGGCTGCTGGGCAGCATGTGTTTTCCTGTGATAATTATGGAGGACACCAAGGCTCTAATATCCCACCACACGTGCTATGGGCTCCATGCTCTGCGTGTTGGGCGGTAGGCTATGGTCCTATGATAATGCTTGTTTTTCCAACATGCGCACGGGCTCCGTGCTCTACGTTACGGATTATGGGCTAGCTAAAGCATCAGGTTTAGTGCAAACTAACTGATCGAACACTACTTATATTATGCATAATTGCATCGGGTTGTTAATACAAATGATTCTTCGTCGCCAAATAAAGTAAGTGGTATAGGCGATAATATCCAAGCAATTTGTTAAGCTTTGCCAACAGCTTCTGTTTTGCCAAACAGGTCTATATCGCCAACAAGCATTTTTGCTGCATCTTCAACATCATTCTCCAGCTGCTGGGTTTGCACGTCGCTCAGCCCATCGGCGAACCCACCACCTATCGACTGGATGTCGATAGACGGATAGTGGGATTGAACCACTGCAAGGGCATGAGTAGCGGCGATCAAAACGGCATCGCGGTTGAAGTTTTTGAAATTCTCCCATGCTACCTTGCATCTCTGAATGATGGTGTCTGGCCCTTGCTGCCTGCTGTCAAGACGGGGTGCCGATTCAATGTTGATGCAGTTGAGTACTGGTTTTATTGCGGCAGTTATAGTGTTGAAGTTGTCTTTCTGGACTTTGGCTTCCTGCACCAACGCATCGAACAGTGCCTTGGTTTTATGGCGCTAATCTACAAGAATTACAATGGTTCGTCAGGCCAGAAAAGTACTAAAACATTACTTCCGATCAGGGGGTATCTACCTTTCAGTTCTTCGGCTAGTTTATCTGCTCGCTCCGACTCTTTCACTTTCTCTTGTCAGATTTGCTCGACGGTCTGGCGAAGCTGGCTGAGTTCTGCATCTTGCTCTGCAAGCACAACAGTTATCGAAAAAATGGATGGCCAACTATTGCAAAGTACATTATGTGATAAAGCATACCAGATTTCTGCTTGGATACATCCTCGAACTGCTGGCACTTCCGATCGAGCTGCTCGGATTTACTTTTGAGTTCTCCGTTTTTCTTGCCCAATTGCTCGGACATATTTTTTAGCTCCTCGGATGCAATCGCCAGTTGCTTGGATTTCTTCTTCAGCTGCTCGGATGCAGCCGTTAGTTGCTCAGATAGAACCCCCTTCTGATGTTCAAGGTCCCATGAGTTAGACTCCGCAAGGTCCCGCTCGTGTTGGGCCCTCTTAATACTCTTTTCCGAAAGATTTAACGCCTCCTGGAGTTTCTTGTTTTCCTCGGCGAGGTGCTCCATCCTCTTCATCAGTTGGTGTCGTTGCTCGGCTATTTGAGCTATCCCCTACGGATGAACAATGCTAGAGATAAACCTTGGTCTCCA
>NW_027097270.1:0-100000 GCF_019320115.1 Miscanthus floridulus
ACAACATATATTAGTGTTTTAGGTGCGGTACTCACCTCGATTCGAGTCATAACTCCAGCAACGGCGGATTTCAACCTCTTTATTTCCTTGGTGGTGTTTTCTTCCTCGACAACTACTACCTCTTCCCCGCGTTTTTGGAGAATCCAGAAGGACTGGGGTTTAGGTGCGGCACGCTCGATCTCCACAACCTCGTCCTCCTCCGCCATCGCTTGAGGCACCACTAGGGGACTCCATGGTTGGCCAGCTACGCCGACCACTCCCGGCATCCCCGCGGGTGGTGAAGGTTGCTCCTCGGCCATTGACGGAGTTGCATCCTTAGCCTTCGGTGCATCAACAACAGCTGCAGTTCCGCTACCAAAGCATCGACTTTTTTAGTCATAGTCTCGGTCACGGTCACCGACACGCCTGTCGTGTGCGCCAACGATTCACCATTGCCAGGAATGCCGGCAGTAATGGCTAGCCCGTCCTCTGTTCGTCGAGCACTCGGGGACTCCCGGCCGGGAGCAGTTGTCATTTTTCTTCTAAGGTCATGGGCCTCGGTGTTGCTCTGCGTAATGTCGGCTTGTCAGTAACCAAGAGAAATCAAGGAAAAATATTATTACTCCAAGGCAAATATACTTACGGTTTTGTCTTCCGATTGATTTTCTTGAATCAGCGATGCCTGCTTGATCCCCCAGGCGTGGCTGCCTGGTCAGCTCGATGGGAGGACCCCTGCGCCTCTACAGCGAGCTGCTACTCTTCTCGGTGCCCGGGGGCCCCACCTTCTATGCATGGTTCTACGGTTATCCCCTCTTGTTGCTCGGGGACTCCGGTAGTTTGCGTCACCGGGATTTCCATCGTTGCCCAAACATAACTTTCCCTTGCTTGCTGCTTGAGAGCTTCAGCGTCCGCCGATGCCTCCTTCGTGCTCGGTGGAAGCACTGACTGGTCCTCGTCATCATCCGACCACTCCAGCACAGTGGTTCTTCGTGGTCGAACTGTTCGGTCTTCACCAAGAGAGATGCCGCCTGCTTTGTGTGCATGAGAGCTTGCGGTTTTCCTCCTCTTTTGGACCGGCTCGTCTACTGCCGGCCTTTTCTCGCGAATCTTCTCTGATACCAGGGATGGACTATCTGATGAGGAGCTCAGCTCTTCCTCTTCGGGCTATAGCGGCCGCCGAATGTCCACCCCTTTCGGCCAATCGGCTCTTAGCACATTTGAAAAGTATATTGCCCTATCCTACGAATGGATCTTTTCATAAGTAAGTTAGTCCTATGCTCGGCAATTAATGCCTAATAGACAAGAAGTGAAATGGTTACCTAAGGAGGTGGATTGGTGCAGTTGAAAGCCTTCATTCCTTTTGGCCAGTAGAATGAGACATTCGAAGTAAAAAGATCCATGGCACGGTCTATCACTTCCTTCTTCATCAGACGGTCTGTGTTTTCCCAGGTACCATCGTTGTCACCTTTATAGTCAAATGCCGGGTGGGCCCTCTCTTTGTAGGGCTGAATGCGCTACACTATGAAGCTAGCCACCACCCGTTCACGCCTAAGCTCAATGCCCTTAATCAAGTCTAGCAGTTCCATTACCTGCTCCATCTCAGCATTGTTGGGTCTCTCTGACCAGTTAATATGATTAACCGGGATGTGGTGGACGTCGCATCGAATCATTGGGTGACTTTGTTTGATATAGAACCATCTGACATTCCAACCTTTAAGGGAGGTATTTAGCGATACACTGATATATTCGCTGGCCATCCCATCCCTGAGTTGCAGGTACATGTCCGCCGACCACCTTGGAACCGCTACCCCCTTCTTCTTCAGACAGAACAGGTGCCTGAAGAGGTTGAAGTGTGGAAGAACACCGAGAAACGCCTCGCATAAATGGATAAAGATAGAAACATGCAGAATGGTGTTGGGATGTAGATTACAGAGGCTAATCGCCCAAAACTCCATAAGATCCCTCAGAAAGGGGTGGACAGGAAACCCTAATCCTCACTAGAAATAATCCTCAAATACTATAGCCTCATCAGTATGTGGTGTCAGGAAGGGCTCACCACTAGCTGGCCGCCATCCAGCAGTGAGGCGGTCTGGGAGAACGCCTGCCGCCACCATCCTATCGAGATCCGCCGCCGACGTCTTCGACGACACCCACTCCTTGTTGCGGCTGGCTCCGGTGGCCACTTTCTTTGGCTTTGTGGCTCCTTTTTTCAGCGCCATTTTCTCCGGATTGGAACTGGGTTGGAGGCGAGTGCTCGTGATGGTGCGGAATGTAGAGCGTAGGGTTTGCGAATGAAGGAAGAAAGGCAAACTGAGTGAGGTAGGATGTGATGTATGTGGTGGCACAGTTATAAAGCACTTCCTCCAGCTTTCATTGCGCCTGAGGGTTTTTGGGAAACCGTTCTCGCCATTAGCGCTATTTTGACTCCACCAAAGCAGTTTAATGGGCCGCAAGTTGGGCTGTCACGTAACAGTAGCCCACGTCGCTCATTTATCACCGCCAAATGTTCACCACATTCTCCGCAATTTAATGAGGCTCAGCACCCGATGCTGCACAACCATTACTCTGATTTTTTCTCCACGGTTTGATTTATCCGATATCTACGCCCGACACATGGGGACTGGCTACTTGCTCAGATGGATTACTTTTTTCTGAGCCTGGCACCATGTGACTGTGTCACCTACTGTCACGCTCGGGGACTAAGTGGGCACACTTCACCTTGCGGTGAATGTGTTTGTTTTTCATCTCGAGGCTACGCTCGGGGACTGGTAACCTGCTCGGCTATTTCAATATTTTCTAAGCCTGGCACCACCTGACTACGTCACCTACTGTCAGGCTCGGGGACTAAGTGGGCACACTTCACCTCACGGCGAATGTGTTTGTTTTTTTCCAAAAGACTCCAAGCCTCTAAAAGTGAAACCAAGGTTTCTTTAACCTCGTGGTCGGACTCTAAGTGGGCACACTTCATTTTACCATGCGGGAATTTTCAATTCTAAAATTGAGCTCCTTACACCCTTATGACAAGTCATGCTCGGAACACACTGGTCGGCGATGGTGCACGCTGCTCGGCAACTGCTCACAACCGATCGGCGATTCGTTATGGTGGTCGGACCATGATCTAGACAACTCGGTTTTTGTTCGCACCTGCTCAGGAAAGTTCAAGACGACATTGCTCAACGGGTACAAGGCGCTCGGGGACTAGCTGTGGGGGGTATGACCCCAAATACCCATAGCAGGCCACATGGGCTACGCCTCTAGGGGCGGTCTAGCCCACGAGAAGGAGCCTTGCGGGGCATGATTCTGCTCGGCGCCTCCCGCAAGGCATGGGAAGGATATCGGGAAGATGTCATGTAGCCTGATAGGATATGCACGATCCCGTGTTTCTTGTAATCTGTTATTACTTTCTGGTTATCTCTCAGATCTAACCGTCTTGTAACCTTGCCCCTCGGACTATATAAGGTGGGCAGGGACCCCCTATGAAATCACAGCAAATCATACGATAGCTAATACAAACCAATAGACCATAGGAGTAAGGTATTACGTCATACTGACGTCCTAAACCTGTATAACTCGTGTGTCTCTATTGCCTTCTTGTTCTTGATTACATGCTCCTCTGCCAATCAATCTACCATCACGGGATACCCCTCGGTGGACTGCTGATGATATTCTGTCGACAGCTAGTTTACTATTTTCTGAGCCTGGCACCATGTGACTACGTCACCTACTGTCAGGCTCGGGGACTAAGTGGGCATACTTCACCTTGCGGTGAATGTGTTTGTTTTTCATCTCGAGGCTATGCTCGGGGGCTGGCTCCCTGCTCGGCTGACTTACTATTTTCTGAGCCTAGCACCACGTGACTACATCACCTACTGTCAGGCTCGGGGACTAAGTGGGCACACTTCACCTTACGGTGAATGTGTTTGTTTCTTCTGAAAGACTCTGAGCCTCTAAAAGCTAAAACAAGGTATCTTTACCCTCGTGGTTGGACTCTAAGTGGGCACACTTCATTTTACCGCGCAGGAATTTTCAATTTTGGACTTGAGCCCCTTACACCCTTATGTCAAGCCGTGCTCGGAACACATTGCTCGGTGATGTTGCACACTGCTCGGCAGCTACTCACAACTGCTCGGTGATTCATTATGGTGGTCGAACCATGATTTGGACAGCTCAGTTTTGGTTCGCACCTGCTCAGAAAAGCTCAAGACGGTGTTGCACAACGGATACAAGGCGCTCGGGGACTAGCTATGGGGGGTACGACCCTGGATACCCACGGCAGGCCACATGGGCTATGCCTCTAGGGGTGGCCTAGCCCACAAGAAGGAGCCTTGCAGGGCACAATTCTGCTCAGCGCCTCCCGCAAGGCATGGGGAGGATATCCTGAAGATGTTACGAGATCTATTAGGATACGTATGATCCCATGATTCTTGTAATCTGTTATTACTTTTTGGTTATCTCTCAGATCTAACCGACTTGTAACCTTGCCCCCCAGACTATATAAGGTGGGCAGGGACCCCCTACAAAATCACGGCAAATCATACGATAGCTAATACAAACCAACAGATCACATGAGTAAGGTATTACGTCATACTGACGGCCTGAACCTGTATAACTCGTGTGTCTCTGTTGCCTTCTTGTTCTTGATTACACGCTCCTCTGCCGATCAATCTACCATCAGCGGGATACCCCTTGGTGGACTGCCAACGATATTCTATCGACAAAGATTCTGCTGTGTTACCATGTCCATCTATTTCATTGATCTCTCCTAGAGGGGTCGTAGACCTCTGTCAGTTTATGAGTCCCCAGAACTAGCCTTAGGTCAAGACTTGGTCCTGACTTCTCGAGGGGTCATGGGGTCCTGACTCCATTTTCCCCTAATGTCCTTGCCGACCTTGAGAGGTCGTGCTGCCTTGTTATAGGTAGGTTTTCATTTCACCCCACGTGGGGAGAGGCATGTCCACCGTAACCATGCAGGTTGGAGCGGTACGCCTCATCAGTGTCAATGAGTAATTCGAGCGGGACCCGATATCCTCCCCAATCGGTGTGCCTCATCGAGAGACGTTCCATAAATCATTGGCTGTCAAACCCATCGGTCTTCGACTGCCTCCATAGCGATCAGAGGGCAAGACGCCTTCACCCTAAAGGGGGTTAACTCAGGTGACTTTGAAGCAGATGACTCGAACATAGAGAGAGATGGTCATGTTGGCTCTGCACCGCCAATTAGAGTTGTAGGGGCCCATCTACTCCCTGCCCCTATCCCTTTTGTGGCCTCAAGCCCTTCAAAGGACCAGCCCAAGAGTGGGTTTCCTAAGCATGACATAGGGTCATGGTCGCGGTGGGTTGTTCTGTGCACGATCTTAGGGAGCGGTTGCCTTCTCTGATCACATCATGGCATAATGGTGCCCACTCACAAGCTATTGTGTGCTGCGGAACGTGGGCGCAAAAATCAAAATGATATGGAAAGAGTGGTGACAAGATCCTAACATACAGGTATGTTAAGCCTTGGATCCAATGGTACTCAAACGAAGAAGACCCCATGTACGACCCCTGTAATATCACTCAGGGGCTAGGAGGCTATGCTTGTCGGGCACGCTCGCGTGTACCATCTGGTAGAGAGACCCGGCCAAGCCTGACTTGACCGCAGCATCTGCCAGGGGCTTGAGGCTTCCTCAAGACTTGGGCTCTCGATCTACGGCACCTCTAGGCCTAGCCCTTGGCTCTAGCCCGGCTAATGATGTTAGCCAAGGCCCAGGCATAAGAAGACAAGCCCCAAGCTACCGATGCCCGAGGCCAATTACTAGGCTTGCCTCTACCAATTACTCCCCTGACAGGGTCATGTCCAAGGCATGACATAAGAAGACAAAGCTTCCCATGGCCTCCGAGGGTCAAGGGCTCCTGAGCCCGTGCGTCCACCCCCAGAGGTGGCAATAAAATTCAAGATGTTGACTATTTATAGAAATTTGGTTTAAGTAACAACTCAACAATAGCATAGTAATAGGGTGCACATACCATCTACTGGGCTCGCTCTCCTGGACTTAGAACACACACCTCATGTTTTTGACCAGTAGGTTGTTCCTCTTCCTCATCTTCTGACTCACTAAGCCATCCATAGCAGGGTAGCGTTGGACCAATCCTTCTAGCAGCATTAAGTGGCAATGCAGCCTCACGAGCAGGTGGTTCAATGAACATAGGGTCTTCCACTTCCTTATCTGCTGACTTAGTCTCTGCTGGTGCCTCATTTGAAATTGATATGGTATCTTGTGGTTCAATGAACATAGGGTCTTCCACTGCCTCGTCTGCTGCTGGTTCTTGGTGCTACAAATGTACAAAACATATTGAATTGAGCCCATTAGCAATTTCACAACATGCATATGCATCATCAAGTAGATAACATAAATCATAATCGTATATTATGACTCGGAGTTTCTGCTTAGAGAAAAAGGTCTGTATTATGGCATGACAGTTTGTTTACTGTTCTTTTTTTTAGTTTTCTGCATTCTACCAGTGTTGAAATTTATATCATCCTATTTGAGAATTCCACAACATGCAACATGTGTCGATTGGATGACAACAGAAACCATAATCATAAATTAATGAATAATGGCCCAAAGGTCTTTAGTTAGAGGAAACAACAGACTGACAGTTGGTTAACTTTCAGTTTGCTGCATTGTGCCAGTATCAACTTTGGCATCATCATTGTAGTGTAAGGGACTTAATGGCCCTGAAAACATAGCGATATCCAAGACATATTATTATACAAACACAAAATGATCACTATATTTACTTTAGCATGATATAAAACTTTTCATTTACACTGGTTCACGTTGCATACTTAGGCATTCGAATGTTCATGGACACATACAAAGTAAGATTGTTGGCTTGAAACAAAAATTAATACCAACTCGAAGTTATTTGGTGGTGAAATCAGTTCTTCCAGAACTACCCACCAACCATATTGATACAATGATGATTTTGCATGCTTGGAAAGAGATAAAGAGCAGAATAGTTTGTCAAACAAAATGTGGCACAATCTCAGTTAGATATAAAACATAGAGAAGAAGCCTTGCAGTGGAGGATAGGTGAAGCAGGTTGCTTGCAGCACTTAGGAGTGTGTGCAAGATGTCAGTATATTTTACTAAATTGCTCAGTTTATTTGGTCATTCTAGCTACAGTATGGCATCTTTTTTTTCTCCTGGATTAAGCTACCAACCCATTAAGTCTGCACATATGCAATGGTTGTATGAACAACTTCTTTTTAACATGGAAATACACAGGTGTCCTGTGAGGTGTTATGGTGGTGGCTAGGGATGAGAGGGAGAGAGGGAGCCGGCCGGGGGCCTTGCCCACGGCCAAGCAAGAGAGAAGGATTTTCCTTCTAATTCCTGCTTGCTTATTCTCATGGTAGCTCACGGTATACATAGCCATTAGGCAGCCCAATCACCACTTAATTCTGTCTCAATCACTCATGCTAAGCTTCTAAATTTGCACCAGCTAATGGTGCGCCCAGGATTGCCCTCAATTTGGTACCAATCTTGCCACTTTCCTGATTTGCTGAGCTTGTCTTCTTTGCTCTACAAGTGAATCTCTTGCCACACATGACAGCATATGCCTCTAACACTACACACCTCCAGGACAAGCAGCTCGTCCTCGAGCTGCAACCTAACCAGCTCATAACAATAACTCAACTCGATACAAACCCAACACTTAAAAACAAGCCTTTTACGTCTCGGCTCATTTTATGATTCTCGACATGAAATAGATTGGACTCTTTATTTCGCGGCCTCCTCAATTGAAGGTGCACATCGTCTGAACGCAATAATTGCACACATATAACCACCTGGATCCCATGGAGCAGTCTGCACATGGGCTGACGTATTGAAGAAACAAGAGCACAGCAGCCGACGTAGCTTGCCCACCACATCCAGCCCGTGCCACAAGCCCAGACCCAGCCCCATCCGAATGGAAGAGCTAGGCACAACAACTATAGCCACGCATCTTGCCGAGGAAAATGGAGCTCCGCTTGTCTGCGCCGTCAGCATGCGCATCACCAAGAAGGCAGCAAGGTGGCCATGCCGCAACACCAACCAGCGGAGGTGCCCCCACGACAGTCGATGGCGGAATGCTGCGGCGCTACACAGTGTGCACCTTCTGCCCACTGGATGCCTGCTAGTCCATGTCGCACAGGGAAGAGAGGAGGGCTTCCAATGGAGAACAGCGAGGAAGGGTTCGCTTCCCCAACCGCCTCCACCGCAGACTCTGAGTTCGCAGCCCGCGAGGGAAACAGCAATGCAGCATGCTGGCTGCCTGTCGCCGGGAGGGGGGGCGTATGCCCCAGATCCCTGATGTGATGAACAAGATGAAGGTCCTCCGCATGGCGATGCGCAACTTGGAGAAGCTGTGAAAGGGTCTGGGGCTGAATCAGCTGCAGATCGTGCATCTCCTGCACCCGCCGACACGCTAGCAGGCACCTTCATCTTCGAATCTGCCATGGAGACGGCTGTCGTCCCAAAGCCCGACCAGCCGCAGGAGGAACAACGGCGGCATGGTGGTGGTGGCCGCCGACGATCGGGATTGCAGGGCCTAGGCGTGCCCACAGAGATGCCATCTGCTGGGCGAGGTTGGCCAGCGCCTTGGCGATGGGATCCGGCAGCGGCGACGCACCTTCGGCTGCTTGTTATGGTGGCAGCACGGGTTGAGAGGGAGAGGGGGGGCTGGCCGGGGGCCTTGCCCACGGCCAAGCAAGAGGGAAGGGTTTTCCTTCTTTGCTCTACTGGTGAATCTCTTGCCCCGCATGACAACATACGCCTCTAACACCACCCCTGCACAAGCAGCTCGTCCTCGAGCTACAACCTAACAAGCTCATAACAATAACTTGACTCGGCACAAACCTAACACTTAAAAACAAGCCTTTTACATCTCGGCTCAGTTTATTATTCTCGACCTAAAATAGATTTGGACTCTTTATTTTGGCGGCCTCCTCAATGGAAGGTGGACACCGTCTGAACGCAATAATGCCACACGTATAACCATCTGAATGCCATGGAGATGGGCTGAAGTCTTGAAGAAACAAGAGCACAGCAGCCCATGCAGCTTGGCCACCACATCCAGCCCAAGCCACGAGCACAGACCCAGCCCCATCCGAACGGATGAGCTAGGCACAAGTCTTCAACTGAGCCACACATCTTGCCGAGGAAAATAGAGCTCCGCTTGTCTGCGTCGTCAGCATTATGGATGGCAACGGGGCCATGATCCCCGATACCCAACGAGGAATTCATCCATTAGGGGATCAAAATGGGCCAAATTTCCTCCCCACGGGGAGCTTAACGGGCCAAAAGTTAGCCCCGACGGGTGAAGCGGGGGCGGGGACATTCTACAGCTCCCATTCCCTGAAATTCGCCGGGGGGCCAAGAAGATAGGCCAAAAGAAGCCCAGCAAGAGTACTTTCAGCCCAAGCCCATAGCACTGATATATATATCGTGAAACCCTAGCATCGTTGCTCCTCTCCCAGACTCTCACCGGTAGCCGCCATTTTCGCCTTCTCTGTCGCCCTTGCGACCACGAAGTCGCGGTCATCTACCTCCATGCAACTCTGCGACGCACCAGTGGCCGAGCTCTCGACACTGACACTATGACACCCAAGTACAAGGTGATGTTGTCCTTCCTCCCATGACGATGCTTGCTCTTGCTTTTGCAGTGTTCCTTCGACCCCCTTTTCCTCATCCATCCTTCCCAGATTCTAGTCTTCAGCTCGACTGCTCCTCCGTCCTTCTCAGATTCAATCTCCTGCGGTCCTCTTCCCCTCAATCCTCTGCTCTGAATGGACGTGCTTCGCTTCGGGGATGTCAGACCTGTCGGGGCCCCGAAACACCAATCGGGGACGGGGACGAGAGAAAGTCTTCCCCGAGACAAGGATCGGGACCGGGGAGCGGGGAAAATGAGGGAAATCGGGGACGGGGACGGGGTGTCCCTCCTCGTCGCGGATGTCCCCATTGCCATCTCTAGTCAGCATGCGCATCACCGAGAAGGCGGCAACGGTGGTCGAGCCGCAATAGTGACCAGTGGAGGCACCCTCGCAGCAGTTGATTGCGGAATGCAGCGGCACTACATGGTGCGCGTCAGCCCGTGACCCATGCCTTCTCATTGGATGCCTACTATTCCGCACCGCACATGGAAGAGAGGAGGGCTTCTGATGAAGAATGACGAGGGGTGCGCCGGCAAGCCGTAGGGGAACAACGACGGCATGGTGGTGGTGGTCGCCGACGGTCAGGATTCCAAGGCCTCTAGGTGCGCCCAAAGAGACGCCATCTGCTGGGCGAGGTCGGCCAGCGCCTTTGGAGATGGGATCCGGCGGCAGCGTCAATGGCACCTTCGGCTGCCCTCATCAGACCTGTCATCTATGATATCGGATGTTATGGTGGCGGATCGGGTTGAGAGGGAGAGGGGGCCGGCCAAAGGCCTTGCCCACGACCGAGCAAGAGAGAAGGCTTTTCCTTCTAATTTGGGCTTGCCTCTAATACGGGTTACAGATAAATAGCCTCCCTGGCTAACCACTCTCTATAATTCCTCTCTTCTTTCCTATTATTCCTCCAACCTTAAGGAAGACTGAACAGATTTGCCTCTAACTGAGCGTGGCTGTTAGACACTAGGTAGGTCCATGACATTCGCCTCTAACATGAGGTCTTGAAAAAAAAATTATTATCCAAAGTCCCCCACTTAACCCTGGTTAGGTGGGACTTGGACTGGTACCAACGAAGTGATAAGAGCGGATACAATGGGACATCAGGGCATGAATGGTAACGGACAAAAGATGTGTCTTGGTTTGCAGGACGATTCAGACGTCCAAATCTCCTCTTATTCGAATTGCTAAATATTATGGTCTATAATTCACAATTGAAACTAGGTAAAACTGAGCAAGGCCTTCTCTCTTGCTCGGTCGTGGGCAAACCAGGCTCTTCGAGATCGAGAAAGAGGAGAAGCAGGTGGTTTTTTATGATGGGTCTTTGAGTAGACATGTTGGGCAAACCATGAATGGGTCTTTCGATAAGGAGAGACCAGGTGGTTCTTGTTTTTCAGAGTATGAGCAATAAACGATCCATATTGGGCATGTTGTTCTGAAATGAGAAAGTGAGAATTTGAGAGAGACAACAAAAAGAAATGAGGAATCACCCAACCTGAGGAGGCTCATCCTCCACTTGCTGGTCATCCTGCTGCTGCAGCTGCGCGTCCTGATTCTGCTTCTGCTCTTCCTCGATCTCGAAGAGCCTGTTTTGCACAACCTGGTAGGAGCCTTCCTCCAGTAGGCGCCACACATCAGGGCTAGGCCCCCCGTACACCTACACCCATAGCAGAGAGAAAACCACAATTGATCAATCAGCTAGTGCATTCATTCATTCAGACTCGAATTGAAGCGCCGATCGCCGCAAACACAAGAGAATGCCTTGCAGCTGTCTGTTCACGGCACCAAAAAAGGCGGATTTCGAACCCCCGATCGATCCGCGGAGAAACACGAAACCCAGACCCTACGGTGCCGCCATAGCCCGACGCTGCTTGCAGGGGGGAAAAAGAAGAGACCTATCGAAAATCACCTTGACAAGACCACCGACGACGGATCTAATGTGGTGTGCGGCGTAGCCCATGGCGGCGAAGTGGTCGATGGCCGCGTCGATCCGGCGGTCACCCTTCCTGGGCCGCCGCACCGGCATTGCTCTCCTTCCCTTCTTTTAGGATTGTACGAATACGAACGGTCGGTCGTCGGCTGGTTTTTGTTGCGGTCGCGTTGCGGTTCGGGGCTTCTTCGGGCGATGCGGCAGTGTGCTTCTGCGGGCTCACTCCGGCGCGCGGGTGGGCGAGTGCCGAGCGAGCGAGCGCGGGGCGCCGTGTCGGGGCCGCGACGGAAATTCTGACGGGACTCGGGGCGGAAATTCCTGTGCGTTAGGAACAAAAGAAAAAGAAAGAAAAAAGAAAAAGAAAAAAACTGATAAATGAACCCACTTGTTATCCCCTTTTTTATGTTCCTGGACCAAATAGAAAAAAGAATGGGTTCGTTCCATCCCTCTTCAACCAAACAGAAATTGAAAATTTTCCGTTTCCGTCCCATCCTCACTTTTGATGTCCCCAGACCAAATAGAAAAGGGAATGAGCTCGTCCCATCCTTCTTCAACCAAACAGAAATTGAAATTGTTTCGTCTCCATCCCATCCAGAAAACAGAGTCGGGACCGTCCCATCCACCTTGACTCTCAATCAAACGCTACCCTACCATCCTACTTCTGTTCCGGCCTCACAATGACACATGACTCGTCCCTTTGGTTTTTTTTAGTACTCACTCCCTCTAGAAAAAAACCAGTATTCGACTTAAAATATCTCAAATCTAACTATTTATATATAAAGAATATAAATAATTTTTTACATCAAATGAGTAGTATTAGATGTGTTATGAGATATATTTATATAGTACACTCATTTGATGTCAAAAACATTAGTATTTTTATTTTTATATATACTTGGTTAAACTTTGACACTTTAATCAAGAATGCTTTTAGATTTGCATTTTTTTAGGACAAACTAGTGACGGACACGCCCTGCACGCATACGGAACAGTAATGTTTGACACTATAATTTGGTATGTATATTATTATATATATAAGAAATACCACAGATATGAAAAAAAAACAGATACCATATATTGTTAAAGCGGGGTAGCTACGAGCTCATGGCATTTTGGCTGAGTTGTGTGTAAGAGCTCCAGAAAAGGCTCTATGAAGTATGGAGTGTAGATAATCCCCCATAAAATCCACGCAAATTGCAGAGCTAGGGAAATCAGTATGGCGTTGATTTTAAAGAGAAATATAAATGGAATTTGACTATTTGAGAACAGAGGAACAAGAAGGCGGCCTTTTGTGCAGCAGAGGAAAGCAGGGAAGCCTAAAACTATCATCGTGATCCAAGCATGCACATGAATGATGACTGATGAATCGCTCGCCGTCTCAGACTCAGACTCAGACTCTCAGTGGCTCATAAACACAGAAACGATAAATTCTGGAGTCCTTGATACCAAGAGTCGATACAATTAGTTGCTAAGAACAAGATAACACATCGAAAATCAAACAGAAAGAAAAAAAGAGGGAGAGCAAGAACATATATATCCACGGACGACCACACATTATTATGGCTTCACTTCAAACAACATTGCTCTCACTTTTCTTCCATGTCCTGTTCCAAATTCAACCGGACCATTCGTCTTCGGAACCGAGCTAGGACGACGTGCTCGGCCGGCCTCAGTTGGTGGAATCATCGTCGTCGTCCTCGTTGCCTGACAGGCCATCGACGCCCTGGGGGCCAGGGGCACCCACCGGCGCGCTGGGTCCATCGGCCGGCGCGTCGGCAGCGGGGGCGTCGGCGGACTCCTTCGCCTCGGCGGCCAGCGGCGCCACGGCCATGGCGACGAAGAGGAGAGCAGCGATGGCGAAGACGACGCTAGCGCGAGCCATGGGTATGGACGTACGGTGCCTAGCTCTCTCGGGTTGGTGGTTGCTGGCTGTGTGGCGAGTTTGACGCTTATTGGTGTCTCTGTGCTTTGCTGTGGTGCGGTGAGGGACGGGGTGGCGAGGCCGGGTTTATATGGTTGCGGAGGCGGGCTATTTTTGGGCGGGGGCTGCCCGAGCGGACACCGTTTGTCGCGCGTGGCGTGGCCTTTGGGCCGGTCGTGGCGCCTGGCGCCTAGCGCGATTGTAGCCGTCGGACGAGGTCCAATGTTGTGCGACCCTTGGGTTTCAGCTGAGGGAGTGAGGGCAAAATTGGCGTTTGTTGGATCCACGAGGACACAAAAGCAGACTGAGCCGTTATCGCTGTGCAGTCCAGTCGTTGAACAGAAGAAGACGTGCCATGCCATGCGAAAGTGTAGCTGCAGCACGCACCGATCTGTTGGGAACGCGATTGATCATAAAGATCACTTTGTATATGGCGCGCAAGCTCAACACAGACTGCTTTTCTGTTCGTCCTCTCGACCAATATATATTATACTGAAACGCTATACATCAGCCGGTTGATTTATGTCTTCCCATCAACCGGCTTTTTCTTGTACGCGCTGCTCGCAACCATCGATGGCCTGGCCTCTGGGTCGTCGGTCGACCGTGACGCCATCGTCGTCGCACGTATACGGCCCTCTCCAATCCATCTCTGTACTACCTACATCGACATGACGATACGACACGTCCATGAAAAACGCAGCGCATGCTTTCTCGCGTCTGCCCGTCGCTAGGCTATTTGCCAAGCTTGGATAAGCTAATTCGGCGGCCGCAGCCTGATCGGCTCCGGCCGACCACGGACACGCATGCGTGGTCACGTACTCATGGATTAATGGAAATCTAGCTACCTCAGTGCAGCCAGGAACAGTTTATATACAACATACATCTACCAGCAGAGCACTGTCTATAGTACAAGCCACTATTTTCTCTGTTGTCGGTTCTTCCATTTATAAATTTGTAAGTTTGTGAACAATTTGATGGTATTTGTGAATAATTTGATATATTTTTCTATGATATCTGAAATCCATAGAAAAAATTTGTAAAACTTTTTTTTGAAAATTTGACATATATTTGTCTATGATCTTATGTTATCCTCAAATTACATTACTCTGTCCAATAAATTACACTGAATACATCATTGTAAATATAGTAATAAGGCGGTGTAAATATAGCTAGAAGACGGTGTAAGTGCATGAAAAAATTCAGTTGTTAGAAGGAGCTAAAACAACCGGTTATTGGCTACACATATCCATATTATATAATAATATACGTGTATATCCAAGGCCCAAAGCTATATACAGCGTGTCGAGATATCCACATGTAACAGTGAAGTAATCGAATTGACAAACCGGTAATATTTATTATGGATATAGTAAAGACAGAAAAATCAATCAGGCCTTTTGGATCTCAGTTTTAGGCCTTGTTCGGTTAATTTCATATCCAAAGGGATTGGATAATTGTAACGGTTTCAAAGGGGATTAAAATCACTCTCCTCTGAATCCCCACCAAACCGAACAAGTTCTTATTGTGATTTAGAATCTATATTTCTTGGTTAGAGAGAGAGGTGTTAGGATGCCATTTCCATCGTGATTATTGCCTTTTCATAGTAAAAAAACTCGAAACAATAGGTACATGGTGTACCACTACTACAAGAATGATTTGTGTATGAGTACCTCAAATCCAAGATGTCCTTGTCGTGTACATTGCTCTTCTGACGCTGCCCTGCTCGACCTCCTGTTGCCGTCATACTTGGCCGTCTTCCGAGTGATGAGCTCCAGGAGCACCACGCCCAAGCTATACACCTCGCTCTTCTCAGTGGAACGACCCGTCTTCATGTACACCGGGTACATAATTTAATAATCTACGATTTATATTAGCAAGATATAACAAAAAAATGTCCTTTTTATATCTTCTGGATAGCAAATTTACAGAAAATACAATTAAAATAGAATATTTTGATTTATTTAAACTCTTTTGCCTTGCCATATTAGGTACTTACATTTCATCATATCTTACATTTTACTGAACACGTACTTAACTAGTAATAAAATCAAAGTTCTAAGTGCAACAAATGCACCTTAAAAACCTAAACAAAGTTCATATATATCAAAATTTTTAGACCACCCTATATATATAATTCATGGCTCCGCCACTGCCCATGCGGGACGTGCTGACACTGGATGGGGCCACTCCCTAAGTTTCATAAGTAGGCCGGATGAAAAAACTCGTAGCTGGATAACTCATTCGGCTCAACTTGTAAATAGCTCGGTTTGAATTGGCTTGTTTACATTTTTTAACAAGGTAAACCAGTAGTTTAGCTGGTTTACTTAATGAGCCAGCTAGGCAACAAAAGCTCAACGAGTGCAGGTATGCAGGTTCCAAATTGCCAAATTTAATACCACAATCAAACAACATAAGGCCGAAAGTCCAGATTTCATAATCACTGTGGACTAACCAGCAACTGTGTCGCACGCATGCACAGTCGTGACTACTCGTCCTGTTTATCCCCTATGACTCGCTCTCCGTCTCCTGATCTCTCTACTCTCTACTCTCTCTCTCTCTCCTATGACTCGCTCTCCGTCTCCTGATCTCTCTACTCTCTACTCTCTCTCTCTCTCTCTCTCTCTCTCTCTCAATCTCAATCTACCCGCATTGCTGACCGCCAACAGCCAATCACAGTGCCACCACAATCCCCTCGTCGGTGTTCCTGTAGGGATGAAGATCCAAGTCAGCGACTACACAATTGTGCATACTAGCCGGCAGCCATGCTCCGCAACTACCATTGCCACCTTGGCCCCTTTTCTCTATCCTTATTGGCAACTTCACCGCTGACTAGAAGAGTGGGACCTGCTTCCTTCGTTGATTTAGATTTTTGTTGGTCATTATTTCGTTAGGCCGTGGTTTCTTGACACAGTTGCGAGATAGTGGCGACCATGGCACATCGGAGTAAGGTCCCACTGATCTCTCTCTATCTCGACGACGTTTGTTTTGGCAGCGATGAAAGTCTAGTGGGAGTATGTTATGTTAGATATGTTGTCTTCTCTTCAGATCTTGACAGTTGATGTGATTATCAGGACCAAGGATAGATTTATCGGGGTTGCAGGGTGGGCTCCAGCCCCCTACCTACACGAACACAATGGAGCCCGCCTTCCCCTAAGTGCAAGTTTTGGACAATGGTGAAGTAAAAGAAGAAAAGAGGGAGGAAGAAGAAGAAAATGAGGAGGAGGAGGAGAGAGGTGGATGAGCCCTTCCTATGTTGCTGGCTGCGTTCGCCACTGATCTCGGCAAGAAGTTGTTTGGCTTCCGATGCGATGATTTCAACCTCTTATTTGAGTCTATTCTTCGACAAGATCTTATTTCTCCAACACTCTAGTTTGATGATGAAGGATTGAAGAGCCAATCTCAACGGGAGTTTCATAGAGTTTTATGGGCATTAAATATGCTAATATGGCACTGTATTCATGAAGAGAGAGATGATAAAAGTTTTATGGGAGTAAAGACAGTTTCATGGGGATAAAACTCTTCTACACTGTTCCAAAATATGAGTGTGTTGAAACTGGGCCATGAAACCCCCACTAAGAGTGGCCTAAGCATGTGTTCCTTGGTGAGGTCCTACAATTGATGTTCTTTCAGTGGGTATTAAATTTTGTTGCCAATGATGCGGTCTTCAAGGTTTAACATGGTGAGAGCATTTGCATATGACCTTTTCCCTTGCTACCTTTTCCATGTGACTTGGAGGCTTCGGCGGTGTCGGTATTTTGCAAACCGGACTAGTAAATTTATACGATTGCCCCGCTGCTCTAGGAAGACGATGGTAGCATCCAAAAAACACGAGGCTTTATATTGGTTCAGGTCGGAGCCCTACATATAGTCTAAGAGATGATCGAGTGCGTGTTCCTTACTTGAATGCTCTGAAGTTCTTACAATGGGGGTGCAAAAATATTGGAAGAGGTAGGAGAGCTAGAGCTAGGAGATGGGCTGTCCGAAGGGAAGCTTTAGGAGCCCTTCTACGGTGTAAGAATGAGTGAATGAGTCCGTATCCCCAAGATGGGTGCCCTAGTTGCCCTTAAATAGAGTTCAGGGCCAGGTGTAGGGTCGAGATGGCGGACTAGAGGGGAGGTGAATAGTTCTTTCTAAAATTAATCGCGTCGACTAACCAAAATAAGTGCGAAATTAAAACTATCGGTCTAGCCAAAACTACACCCCTCTATCTATGTTCTCTAGCACCTTCCAAAGATACTAATTAAGCAACAAAGGTGCCGAGCTAGCTAGAGCTCACCTAACCAATTCTAGAAGTAAGGTCACACAAACCTATGCCACTAGTACTTCAAGCAACAAGGGAGCTCCTACACATGCTAGTAAGCAAAAGCATAAAGTCACCTAATGCTCACTAACAATGCTCAATAACAAGGCAACCAATGCCAAATTAGAGAACACAAATACTTAGCTACACAAACTAAGCAATGTGACTAATAAGGTTACACAAACTAAATTAGCCACACAAGGAAGCTACTTCTATGCTACATAAACAAGAAGGTAACTAGTGAGCTACATAAGCTAACTAATTACAAGAGCAACTACACAAGCACAATATATATAAAAGTAATCACAAGCTTGTGTAAAGGGGATTGCAAACCAACAGAAAGAACAAGGTTGACACGGTGATTTTCTCCCGAGGTTCACATGCTTACCAACACGCTATGTCCCTGTTGTATCGACCGCTCACTTGGTGGTTCGGCGGCTAATTGGCATCACCCGCCAAGCCCGCACGTCGGGCACTGCAAGAATCTACCCCGAAAGTGAGGGTAGCTCAATGACACGCTCAACTAGAGTTGCTCTTCGCGGCTCCCACAGGACGAGCACAATGCCTCTCACAAAGCTCTTCTTCGAAGCACCACACAAGCTTCTTGTGGGCTTCGATGGAGACCACCACCAAGCCGTCTAGGAGGTGGCAACCTCCAAGAGTAACAAGCACTACCAGCTTGCAACTCGATCACCTAGTGCCACTCGATGTAACCTCATGATGCAATCGCACTAGAATCGCTCTCTCACACAATCTGATGATCACTATCAAGCATATGTGAGATGGAGGGCTCCCAAGCACTCTTAAGTATGGACACAAAGTCCCCCGAGGTGCTCAACTCTAGCCATGGCCAAGACCACCTTCTATTTATAGCCCCATAGGCTAAACTAGCCATTACCCCTTCACTGGGCAAAACTCGGGATGACCAGACGCTCCGGTCAGATCGACCGGACGCACCTTGCCCGCGTTCGATCGTTCTACGCCATCCACGTGTCGCTCTACGTTCAACCAGAGCCGCCTTATCTCAAAGGTTAAGTTGCGACCAGACGATGCACAGTAAATGACCGGACGCTACTGCGCCTGAGTCTGGTCGTTTCCAGATAGCTCCCCAAGCCTCTATTTTACGATCGGACGCGTCCGGTCCACCATGACCGGATGTAGACCAGCATCCGAACGATTCTGTGCCCGCACGCCTAACTCCAGCACCACCTATGTCACCATACGTCAGCACTGATTGGACGCAGACCCTGAGCGTCTGATCACTCTTCGCGCCAGCGTTCGGTCATGAGACCGAGACCACACGCTCACTGCTGCCACTGACCGGACATGCTGGTCCTGTTGAGGCCAGCATCTGATCAGTTCTATGAAACCCTATCTTTTCTGTATAGGGCGCCGATGGCACCGTCGAACTGTCCGCACTCTACGGGTGGACACTCCGCCGGTGGAGTTTCGAACCTTTCTCGCCTTTGTTCCATCGCCGAGTTGATCCACATCAACTCTAACTTCATCTCCTTTATAAATGTGCCAACACCACCAAGTGTACACCACCATGTGTATGTGTGTTAGCATTTTTACAATCATTTCACAAAGGATTAGCCACTCAACTTGCCATGCCACTCAATCCTAGCGACGATGTAAAGTTAGATCACTTAAGTAGCACTAGATGACCGATATGCAAACAAGTTTGCCCCTCTTGATAGTACGGCCATCTATCCTAAACACGGTTATAAACTTCTCTACACACCTATGACCGGTGAAATAAAATGCCCTAGGTTATACCTTTGTCTTGCGCATTCCATTCCATCTCCTCCAATGTCGATGCAACACATGCACCAACACGATCAACCATGATATGATCCACTTCATATCATCACGTGATCATATTGATTCATTGATCTTGACTTCACTTACTTTTCATAGTTGCCTTCGTCCATCAGCGCTAAGTCTTGCTTAAGCTTCACCGCCACACGGTCCATCGCTCCAAAGCCTCCAACTTGCCCTTCATGCTTGCAACCGGTCCATCAAGCCAAGTCATGTCTTGATCTTCTCCACCTTGATCACATAACTCAATGTCATGTCTCATTTGCAATGAGCTCCTTTATCATCACATGTGTGAGCTTTGTAACATCTCTAAGCCATTTTCACCTTCATAGCATATGTTGCTCACACATATGTACCTGTGGACTAATCACCTGTGTATCTCACGTAAACACAATTAGTTCACCTAGGTTATCACTCAATTACCAAAACCACACAAGGACCTTTCACCAGGGTGCGTACAAAGAAGAAGGTTCTCACAATTGAAGGGTTGTGAGCCTGAGGAAGGACCTAGCTAACTTGGCTTGCAAGCTACACCATCTTATGGTGCACATTTGGGCGTGGTTGTCATCATGGTCCTATGGCCATGTCACAACATGGTGTGGCATGGTGCTTCTGTGCTGGCCATGGTGTCACTATAGACACGATGGTGGTTCGCCAGCCATCCTGTGCGATGAGGTCTCCTCTGTGGTCTTCATCATCGCCTTCTAGTTTCCTAGGACATCGTACAAGAGTTGGTAGCCACCCCCTGGTCATCGATCACCCGGTTTGCTTATGGAGTTGGTGGCCACGATCTTGAGCTCTTGGGTCATGGCTCCCGCTGGTTTGGATGGCCTCCAAGTCAAGGCCTCCATCATGAATCCCATTCCATGGTGGGTAGAATCGTACATGCATCTTGTTGGTCCATATTTGGATGGTGGGCCGCCATACTGATAGTCACTATCGTGCGGTGTTGTCTTGTCTATGCTGAGTGGCGCAGGGATGGCGTTTGACCTGACCGAGGTGACTGTTGTCCCCTCGGTCCTTATGGGGTCAATGTGGCATGCTTACCCTTGTCAGAGTAGGCATGCCTAGCTATGCTCGACCTCTTCCCATTCCTCCCAGGGGTTAGGATGGTTGAGAGGTTAAGAGTCTTCTATGTGTTGTGTGGCTAAGGTGAAAGGGAGAGGTCATTGTCGACGCTAGCCTTGGCGTCCGGCCTGATTCACTTGGCTCAGCTAGGCCTTGATCATTCAGGCCTTGATGTATCATGGATCGCTCGGCCTACTAACTTATCGATGCCTTGAGACACCCAGGGATCATAACCTCGACAGTAGCCCCCGAGTGTTTTTGAGATCACAAAGTGATCATGGAAGTGATGAGATGCGTGCGTATCTGAGTGCAGGTTCGTAGTTGTGGCTTGCTCGAGCTTTGTCACTCGACCCCTTGTGGGTTAATGCATTCAATATGGTAGCTGGTCATTATGTTCCACCTTGTCATGATGCCTTGATGATGTGGTACATGACCATTGAGCCTTGCCATGTCAGTGTGTTGTGTATCGGTGTTCATGACCCAAGCGGAACCGAGTGGTCTTATCGACGCTTGTACCTGTCCTGTCTTCGTGAGAGTCTCAATTTTCCTGACCTCGTGCTGGCATCTGACATCGGTTGTGACCTCCCGTGGTTTGCCACACAGCACGTGGGTTTCAAGCTACTCAGTCCGTCCCTAGCCTATAAATAGAGGCTCTCCTACTGTTTGGACCACTCATGGCTGTAACTTTAAGTCCTCCTAGATTTCCCTAAATGGCTAGATGTTGAAAAAGTGAAGAGACAAGAGAGGAGTGCTTGAGGAGGACCGCGTGGTTCTCGTTATACATCCCACTAGGGGTCATCTGTGATGGTCAGAGCTAGCGTTGCCCCTTCCAATAGCTGGTGCTAGAAGGAGACTTATGAGCGAGGGAGGACTAAGGCAGTGTTTAGGCCAACCATAGGCCCCCATGATTCTTGCGCACCCCCAAACCCGTAGGTTTGGGGTCGCTAAAACACGAGCACCAAGGACTACAACCAATTCTTCCCAAAACCTGTTGGTCACCCTTAGGGGCTGCCTGAGGTTTGGGGGAGGCATTGTCGTCCCTTGGTGTCTCCATGATGCCTTCTGAAGCATGGTGGTGGTGGCCTATGGGCTCAGTCTCATCCCCATCCTTTTCCTCCTGGTGCCTTTCTGCCCTAGAGGTTGTAGTGCTACAAGAAGGGAAGCGAGGTGATTTCTCATCTTCTTCCTCCTGCACTTGTAGCAGGCACCTCTAGGGACCCCAACGTCGCCGCCTAGGTGGCAGTGCCATGGCTCAGTACCTTTTCAAGCAGTTTGACCACACTTGTACTTTTGGGGATTTAATGAAAAGAATGTTCTTTTCTGTTGTTTGGGTTTTCCCCTATGCCTACGGTGAGCCCCCAAGCCATGGGATCGGGGTCTTGCCTTTGGTTTGATAATGCGAGGAATTTCTTCCTCGACCTCTCCTTGTACGATTGTGAGGATTTCTACGATAGTGCGTTGGCACATAGGTCTTGGACCATTTTGCTTTTTCCATGTGACCGAGCCATGATCACGCTTTGGGCTCCATATTGCTTCACGAAGAAGATTGTGGGGGGTATGACCCCGGATACCCACGGCAGGCCACATGGGCTACGCCTCCAGGGGCGGCCCAGCCCACGAGAAGGAGCCTTGCGGGGCATGATTCTGCTTGGCGCCTCCCGCAAGGCATGGGGAGGATATCCTAAAGATGTTACGAGATCTGTTAGGATACGTATGATCCCATGATTCTTGTAATCTATTATTACTTTTCAGTTATCTCTCAGATCCAACCGACTTATAACCTTGCCCCCGGACTATATAAGGCGGGCAGGGACCCCCTACAAAATCATAGCAAATCATACGATAGCTAATACAAACCAACAGACCACAGGAGTAAGGTATTACATCATACTGACGGCCTGAACATGTATAACTCATGTGTCTCTGTTGCCTTCTTGTTCTTGATTACATGCTCCTCTACCAATCAATCTATGATCGTGGGATACCCCTCGGTGGACTGTCGATGATATTCTGTCGATAGTTGGCGCGCCAGGTAGGGGTGTATGTGCTATTTCCTTGTCGAACAAGATGGCTTTTTCTGCAGGCTCTTTGTCCCTCCCGCAACCTAGCCAGATCTTCACGATTGGATCCATCACGTGGGTCATCAACGCCGATGGAGTTGGAGAGCTTCTCGAGTCGATGTAGATCCGTTCTGCGCCGACCACCCTCGCACCTATGACTGTAGATCCAATCTCGGAACCACTTCTGGGGTCGACTTCATTAGCTACTCGCCGCTCGCTTCCTCGCTACCGGAGGAGGCATGTCAACAATGACGATCTGATCGAGTCTATCGATCGGGTTGGCTTGAAACTCGTCGATTGCCTCTCCATTGTTAAGTCGACTCTGGACACCCTTGTTCAGCACCGACCACCTTCCGATCCCGATCTATCGGTGTTCAGTGCTCAGCAAACTTTGGGGATCGCCGCCCTGCCCTTTAGGCTCGCCAACGCCACCGCTACATATGAGGACGCCCTGAGAGGCAAATTCGCCGACTAGGTCACCGACCAGTTCCCACCAACCATTAACATGCTACACGCCAGCCGGGGTCCCGGAACATCCCTCCAAACTATCCTGGAGGAAAATCCGGACTCTAAGTCTCAAGTCTCCATGGAACCCCTTGCCAAGACCTTCACCGAGCAACCCTATCTCCTGCCTCTCCGGGGTGGCGCAATCTTCAATGTCAGCATTGACAGCCCCCCTCAGAACGGCGAAACAGATGAGGAATGCGCCGCCCGTGAAAACAGGAACGTCAATCGCGTGCAACGCTATGATAACGAACGTGCCCTTGCGATGGTCAAGGCCGCTCGTGATAACCAGTTCGACTCACAAGGAAGGCCCCTCCATCGCAACCTCGACGAAGAATTCCTCTGCGTTGACGGCCACGACGTCTTCAAAACTTCGAGCGCCAATCTAGCGGTGGCCGCCAACGAACTTGCACACCTCCCACAGACGCCCGAGCTCGCCAAGGTCACCGCTATGCTTAAAGCGGCACACTGTCAAGTTAATGAGATCCGAGAGGTTCAGAGACCTTCATGCTCCATAAGCATGATTCGCCGATCAGCCGATCCTAGATCCAATCGCCGCCCCAGTCAAAGCCGTTTTGCCGACCAGTCACTACCTCCCTAGGGGGGAGTTGGAGGCCACCACGTCGAGCATCATCGCCAGCACGACCAAGAGGTCAAACAGGACGCCCGAGTGCACCTCAGTAACCTTCGGGATGCACGACGGCGTATCGATCAACATCGCTTTGGGCGCCATGAAGATGAAGTATGATGCCGCTAGGAGTACGAGCAAGAGTACGGTAATCCAGACATAGCTCTAGAGCCGATCGTCGCCGACAATAACGCTGATATCGGCCCCGACAACCCAGATGGGCCCCTAGCGTTCACCAGGGCGCTCCGAACACTCCAATGGCCCCATGGTTTCAAAATCACCGGAGTCAAGCCCTATGAAGGAAGGATGAACCCAACTCAGTGGCTGCAGGCTTACACCACCGCCGTCCGCGTCGCCGGAGGAGACACCAACATCATGGTGAATTATCTCCCCGTCATGCTCACGCCAGCCGCCATGAGCTGGTTCACAAGCCTTGCCTCGGACTCCATCGGATCTTGGGAAGAGCTGAAGAAAGTCTTCACTAACAACTACATGGCCACATGCAGGCGGCAGGGCACCAAGCACGATCTCAACCACATCACCCAAAAGCCATCCGAACTACTTCGCAGCTACATCAGACGCTTCTCCGAGATGAGGAATTCTATTCCCAACATCACGGAAGCCGAAGTCATCACCGCCTTTGTCCGAGGACTTCATCACCGCGAACTCCGTTCTAAGTTCAATAGAAAGCCACCTACCGGCATCAGCAAGATGATCACAACCACCAACAAGTACGCCAATGCCGAGGAAGCCGAGGTGTGTTTTAATGAAGATACGGGCACTAATCGCCTGCCTTGCTGCCACGACGACCGCACCGACGACCGATAGCACAATGATCGCCGCTACGACGACCATAGTTTCCATCGGGACAGCGGACGTGATCGGCCAGATGGATTCAAACCTGGTCAGAATCGTCGCCGCCGACCAGACCACTTTGTTGCCAACGTCAATGAGCCATGCACCAAGCGTAACTACGATGAGCAGTACAAGAAGATCCTCGATGGACCGTGCCCCCTGCACAAGAACGCCAAACATAAGATGAAAGACTGCCTTGGTTTGGCTACGGAGTTCCAGGAGAAAAAATACAACGACGACAATGGTGGGAACAGAGGACGCCAACCACCTAGGGATAATAATAATGCCTTCTAGGACCATGACAAGGTGGTCGCCGCCATCTTCGGGGGTTTCGCCTACAACGAGAGTAGAAGAGAACTGAAGCTCGCCGCCGGACGAGTGCTCGCCGTTGCTTCAGAGGAAACTACCGCCAACCCCAGCTATCGCCCATGGTCCGAAGTCCCCATCACCTTCAGCAGGGCCAACCAGTGGGCGGACATACCCTACACAGGGCGTTTTCCCCTTGTCCTTGATGCGACTGTCCAGAAGGTGCTCTTCAGAAAAGTCCTTGTCGACGGTGGGAGCGCTTTGAATCTACTCTTCATCAGGGCCCTAAGGGAGCTCGGCCTCGGGGCAACAGATCTCATGCCCTCAGACTCCTCCTTCTGGGTCGTGGTACCTAGCAGGGCATCCAGACCACTTAGGGAAATTACCCTACCAGTACAGTTCGACACGACAACCAACTACCGAGTGGAGCATATCAACTTCTACAACGCCAACTTCGACACCGCCTACCATGCCATACTAGGGCATCTACCTCTGGCCAAGTTCATGGCCGTTCCACACTACGCGTATTTGGTGTTAAAGATGCCTTCGCCCATAGGAGTCCTGTCTCTGTGGGCCAACCTCTCCGTCACCTATGCCTGTGAGACAGAAAGTCTCGCCCTCGCCGAAGCCACCGACCTCTCCATCCAGATGGCTAGCGTGGTCGCCGAAGCCAAGATGGCATCTGCTGATGACATGGAGATCCTAGAGCCTCCTCATGCCTCCACCAAGTCCAAGGAAGTCAAGGAGATCGGCCTCTACCTTGACGACCCTTCCAAGATGGTGAAAATTGGGGCTCACCTTGACCCCAAATAGGAAAGCGCGCTCATCTCCTTCCTACATGCCAACGCCGATGTGTTTGCTTGGAAACCTGCAGACATGCTGGGGGTACCGCAGGAGAAGATCGAGCACTCCTTGAATGTCTCGTCGACTGCTAAACTGATTAAGCAAAAACTTCACCGATTCACGCTGGACAAAAAGGAGGCCATTAGGGTAGAAATAAAACAGCTCTTAGCTGCCGGATTTATAAAATAAGTGTATCATCCAGATTGGTTAGCTAATCCTGTTCTTGTTAAGAAAAAGAATAAAGAATGGAGAATGTGTGTTGATTATACTGATCTTAACAAACACTGCCCTAAAGACCCCTTCGGCCTACCTTGAATAGACGAGGTTGTAGACTCCACCGCCGGCTGTGAGTTGCTCTCCTTTCTTGACTATTACTCCAGCTACCATCAGATCTCCCTCAAGAAAGAAGACCAGGTCAAGACGTCATTCATCATGCCTTTCAGTGCATACTGCTACACCACTATGTCCTTTGGACTAAAGAACACTGGAGCGACTTACCAAAGGGCTATCTAGACGTGCCTCAACCAACAGATCGGCCGCAACGTCGAAGCCTACATCGATGATGTGGTCGTCAAGACTAAAACCGCCGACAATCTTATCGCCGACCTTGAAGAAACTTTCTCCAACCTGAGCAAATACCGATGGAAGCTGAACCCTTCAAAGTGCATCTTTGGAGTTCCATCCGGTATCCTACTAGGCTACATCGTCAACGCTCGGGGCATCGAACCAAACCCTGACAAGGTCTCTGCCATGACCAACATGAAACGGCTGACGTGTGTCAAGGATATACAGAAGCTTACAGGCTGCATGGCTGTGTTAAGCCATATTATCTCGCGCCTTGGTGAAAAAGGGCTACCTTTCTTCAAGCTCCTCAAGGCCTCCGAGCTTTTTTCTTAGTCAGAGGAGGCAGACACAGCTTTTGAGCAGCTCAAGTTGTTTTTAACAAAACCTCCAATCATGACAGTGCCACGACCAGATGGAACTCTGCTGGTTTACATCGCCACCACTTCTCGCGTTGTTAGTATGGCTATTGTCGTCGAACACAAGGAAACTGGACACGCCTACAAGGTGCAACATCCGGTCTATTTCATCAGCGAGGTACTTAATGAGCCCAAAACTCATTATCCTTAGGTGCAAAAGCTGTTATATGCAATTTTGATTACCTCACGCAAGCTCCGACATTAATTCGAATACTACAAGATCGCCGTGGTCACCGAGTTCCCTCTGGGGGATATTCTCCGCAATAAAGAGGCCAATGGTCGTATCATCAAGTGGGCTGTTGAGCTCGACACTTACTCCATTGACTTTAGAAGTAGATCGACCGTTAAGTCACAGGCGCTTGCTGATTTCATCGCTAAGTGGACCGAGATCCAAGAACCCATTGCCGCCACTTGCCCCGAGCACTGGGTGATGTACTTCGACGGTGCCCTTAACATCAATGGTGCTAGTGTGGGCATTCTGTTCATCACGCCGACAAAGGATAAACTCCGATATGTTCTTCGCATACATTTTTCGGCCTCCAACAACGCCACGAAATACGAAGCATGTCTCCATGGTCTCCGTATAGCTGTCGAGCTCGGCGTCAAACGCCTCATGGTATATGGGGATTTCGCGCTGGTTATCAACCAGCTCAAAAAAGATTGGTCCTATTCCAGTGAGAAAATGGACGCATACTGTGCTGAAATCAGGAAGCTTGAAGGGAAATTCTACGGTAGCGAGTACCACCACGTGGTACGGGATCAAAACCAACCAGCCGACCAACTATCAAAGATAGGATCTTCTCGCACCACGGTTCCACCGGGGGTTTTCATCCAAGACCTCCTGGCACCATCCATTAAAGAAGAGAAGGAAGTTGTAGAAGTACCCCCTACCAAGCAGTTGGTACTTGCGGTACCTTCGCCGGTCACCGATTGGAGGGAACAGTTCATCAAATACCTCTCCAGCAATGAAGTACCCGCCGACAAAATCGAAACCGAACGACTAATTCGCCGAAGTAAGCATTACGTGCTGGTAGATGGTAGCCTGATGAGGAAAAGTGCCAAGGAAGGGATACTACAGAAGTGCATTATCCAAGATGATGGCGTGAAGCTACTTTCTGAAATTCACTCTGGTTCCTATGGCAATCACGCAGCTTTGAGAACACTGGTCAGCAAAGCTTTCCGAGCAGGTTTTTACTGGCCCACGGCCATCTCTGATGTAGAAGATCTCGTTCGACGATGTGAGGGTTGTCAGTTTTTTGCCAAGCAAATACATGTACCAGCACAAGAACTGCAGACCATTCCAGCTTTCTAGCCATTCGCATGTTGGGGACTGGATATGATCGGGCCGTTCAAGCCAGCACCAGGAGGTTTTCGGTATGTGTACGTCACCATTGATAAGTTCTCCAAGTGGATTGAGTACAAACCACTCGTCTCAGCTACTGCAAAGAAAGTAGTCGAGCTCTTTGAAGACATCATACACAGATTCGGTCTCCCGAATAGCATCATCACTGACCTCGGGACCACTTTTACCGGCCATCATTTTTGGGACTTCTGTGAAGACCGATGCATCTCCGTTAAATACATTTCCATTGCTCATCCTAGAGCTAATGGCCAGGTCGAGCGAGCTAATGGTATGATCCTTGACGCCCTCAAAAAAGGCTCTATCAGAAAGAAGAAAAGCATCCGTGCAGATGGGTCAAAGAACTACCAGCTATGGTCTAGGGACTGCACACTCAAGCTAGTCGTAGTACCAGCGTATCTCCATATTTTATGGTCTACGGCTCAGAGACCATACTCCCAGTGGATATTGCTTTTCGAGCGCCTAGAGTAGAAAGTTATGATGAAGAGCAAGCCTCAGCTGTTTGGATAGAAGACATTGATCGGGCTGAGGAAGAACGTCTGATCACTTGTGTTCGCACAGCCAAGTACCTTGAAGGTCTACGGAGGTATTACAACCGCAACGTCAATGGTCATTCTTTCGCGATCGGCGACCTCGTCTTGCGTAGGAAACAAAAAACCGAAGGGCTTCACAAGCTGTCTTCCCCCTGGGAGGGCCCTTACGTCGTCAAAGGTGTTACTCGACCAGGGTCTTATCGCTTATGTGACTTAGATGGACTCGATGTTCCTAACTCCTGGCATATAGAGCACGTTATACGTTTCTATCCCTGAAACAACACAGATATGTATTCTTTACTTTCATATTTATAAAGTTCTGGTCTCCATAATTTTCCTCCATTTTTTCCTCCATTATAAGTTTCACTTACCGTTATCGGGCTATACGCCACTCCGTGACGATCTCCAATACGCTCGCCAAGCACGCCGAAATCGCCAAACACGTTAACTCCAAAAATCGCTGAACACGATTTCTCCAAATCGCCGAACACGTTAACTCCAAAAAATCGCCGAACACGTTAACTCCAAAAATTGCCAAACACGATTTCATCCAAAAATCGCCGAACACGATTTCTCCAAATCGCCGAACACGTTAACTCCAAAAATCGCCAAACACGATTTCTCCAAAAATCACCGAACACGATTTTTCCAAATCGCCGAACACGTTAACTCCAAAAATCGCCAAACACGATTTCTCCAAATCGCCGAACACGTTAACTCCAAATCACCGAACACGATTTCTCTAAATCGCCAAACACAATTTCTCCAAATCGCCAAACACGTTAACTCCAAAAATCGCCGAACACTGATTTCTCCAAATCGCCGAACACGTTAACTCCAAATCGCCGAACATGATTTCTCAAAAAATCGCCTACTATGTTTTGTCCGGATCACATAGGTTTTCCTCCTAAAAACAACGATGATTTTGCGTTCCAAATTTCGTAACATAGCTCGTCGATCGTCGAGCAACACATGTTTTTCTTTTCTGTTTTCTATGGAGAAGACCCAGTCTTCAATTACTTCCTACACGTGCTTAGGGGCTCCGCGCTCTGCGTTACGGTTGGTCGACTGCGGTTCCTTGGTCATGCCTGTTCATCCTACACATGTCAGGGTCTTTGCGCTCGACGTTATGGACTATGGGCTAGTCAAGGCCTAGATTTTAGGCATGAACTAACTGCTCGGACGCCACTTTAACTATTTTTCTCGCCAAGTTACTCAAATTGGCTGCTGGGCAGCATGTGTTTTCCTGTGATAATTATGGAGGACACCAAGGCTCTAATATCCCACCACACGTGCTATGGGCTCCATGCTCTGCGTGTTGGGCGGTAGGCTATGGTCCTATGATAATGCTTGTTTTTCCAACATGCGCACGGGCTCCGTGCTCTACGTTACGGATTATGGGCTAGCTAAAGCATCAGGTTTAGTGCAAACTAACTGATCGAACACTACTTATATTATGCATAATTGCATCGGGTTGTTAATACAAATGATTCTTCGTCGCCAAATAAAGTAAGTGGTATAGGCGATAATATCCAAGCAATTTGTTAAGCTTTGCCAACAGCTTCTGTTTTGCCAAACAGGTCTATATCGCCAACAAGCATTTTTGCTGCATCTTCAACATCATTCTCCAGCTGCTGGGTTTGCACGTCGCTCAGCCCATCGGCGAACCCACCACCTATCGACTGGATGTCGATAGACGGATAGTGGGATTGAACCACTGCAAGGGCATGAGTAGCGGCGATCAAAACGGCATCGCGGTTGAAGTTTTTGAAATTCTCCCATGCTACCTTGCATCTCTGAATGATGGTGTCTGGCCCTTGCTGCCTGCTGTCAAGACGGGGTGCCGATTCAATGTTGATGCAGTTGAGTACTGGTTTTATTGCGGCAGTTATAGTGTTGAAGTTGTCTTTCTGGACTTTGGCTTCCTGCACCAACGCATCGAACAGTGCCTTGGTTTTATGGCGCTAATCTACAAGAATTACAATGGTTCGTCAGGCCAGAAAAGTACTAAAACATTACTTCCGATCAGGGGGTATCTACCTTTCAGTTCTTCGGCTAGTTTATCTGCTCGCTCCGACTCTTTCACTTTCTCTTGTCAGATTTGCTCGACGGTCTGGCGAAGCTGGCTGAGTTCTGCATCTTGCTCTGCAAGCACAACAGTTATCGAAAAAATGGATGGCCAACTATTGCAAAGTACATTATGTGATAAAGCATACCAGATTTCTGCTTGGATACATCCTCGAACTGCTGGCACTTCCGATCGAGCTGCTCGGATTTACTTTTGAGTTCTCCGTTTTTCTTGCCCAATTGCTCGGACATATTTTTTAGCTCCTCGGATGCAATCGCCAGTTGCTTGGATTTCTTCTTCAGCTGCTCGGATGCAGCCGTTAGTTGCTCAGATAGAACCCCCTTCTGATGTTCAAGGTCCCATGAGTTAGACTCCGCAAGGTCCCGCTCGTGTTGGGCCCTCTTAATACTCTTTTCCGAAAGATTTAACGCCTCCTGGAGTTTCTTGTTTTCCTCGGCGAGGTGCTCCATCCTCTTCATCAGTTGGTGTCGTTGCTCGGCTATTTGAGCTATCCCCTACGGATGAACAATGCTAGAGATAAACCTTGGTCTCCAACAACATATATTAGTGTTTTAGGTGCGGTACTCACCTCGATTCGAGTCATAACTCCAGCAACGGCGGATTTCAACCTCTTTATTTCCTTGGTGGTGTTTTCTTCCTCGACAACTACTACCTCTTCCCCGCGTTTTTGGAGAATCCAGAAGGACTGGGGTTTAGGTGCGGCACGCTCGATCTCCACAACCTCGTCCTCCTCCGCCATCGCTTGAGGCACCACTAGGGGACTCCATGGTTGGCCAGCTACGCCGACCACTCCCGGCATCCCCGCGGGTGGTGAAGGTTGCTCCTCGGCCATTGACGGAGTTGCATCCTTAGCCTTCGGTGCATCAACAACAGCTGCAGTTCCGCTACCAAAGCATCGACTTTTTTAGTCATAGTCTCGGTCACGGTCACCGACACGCCTGTCGTGTGCGCCAACGATTCACCATTGCCAGGAATGCCGGCAGTAATGGCTAGCCCGTCCTCTGTTCGTCGAGCACTCGGGGACTCCCGGCCGGGAGCAGTTGTCATTTTTCTTCTAAGGTCATGGGCCTCGGTGTTGCTCTGCGTAATGTCGGCTTGTCAGTAACCAAGAGAAATCAAGGAAAAATATTATTACTCCAAGGCAAATATACTTACGGTTTTGTCTTCCGATTGATTTTCTTGAATCAGCGATGCCTGCTTGATCCCCCAGGCGTGGCTGCCTGGTCAGCTCGATGGGAGGACCCCTGCGCCTCTACAGCGAGCTGCTACTCTTCTCGGTGCCCGGGGGCCCCACCTTCTATGCATGGTTCTACGGTTATCCCCTCTTGTTGCTCGGGGACTCCGGTAGTTTGCGTCACCGGGATTTCCATCGTTGCCCAAACATAACTTTCCCTTGCTTGCTGCTTGAGAGCTTCAGCGTCCGCCGATGCCTCCTTCGTGCTCGGTGGAAGCACTGACTGGTCCTCGTCATCATCCGACCACTCCAGCACAGTGGTTCTTCGTGGTCGAACTGTTCGGTCTTCACCAAGAGAGATGCCGCCTGCTTTGTGTGCATGAGAGCTTGCGGTTTTCCTCCTCTTTTGGACCGGCTCGTCTACTGCCGGCCTTTTCTCGCGAATCTTCTCTGATACCAGGGATGGACTATCTGATGAGGAGCTCAGCTCTTCCTCTTCGGGCTATAGCGGCCGCCGAATGTCCACCCCTTTCGGCCAATCGGCTCTTAGCACATTTGAAAAGTATATTGCCCTATCCTACGAATGGATCTTTTCATAAGTAAGTTAGTCCTATGCTCGGCAATTAATGCCTAATAGACAAGAAGTGAAATGGTTACCTAAGGAGGTGGATTGGTGCAGTTGAAAGCCTTCATTCCTTTTGGCCAGTAGAATGAGACATTCGAAGTAAAAAGATCCATGGCACGGTCTATCACTTCCTTCTTCATCAGACGGTCTGTGTTTTCCCAGGTACCATCGTTGTCACCTTTATAGTCAAATGCCGGGTGGGCCCTCTCTTTGTAGGGCTGAATGCGCTACACTATGAAGCTAGCCACCACCCGTTCACGCCTAAGCTCAATGCCCTTAATCAAGTCTAGCAGTTCCATTACCTGCTCCATCTCAGCATTGTTGGGTCTCTCTGACCAGTTAATATGATTAACCGGGATGTGGTGGACGTCGCATCGAATCATTGGGTGACTTTGTTTGATATAGAACCATCTGACATTCCAACCTTTAAGGGAGGTATTTAGCGATACACTGATATATTCGCTGGCCATCCCATCCCTGAGTTGCAGGTACATGTCCGCCGACCACCTTGGAACCGCTACCCCCTTCTTCTTCAGACAGAACAGGTGCCTGAAGAGGTTGAAGTGTGGAAGAACACCGAGAAACGCCTCGCATAAATGGATAAAGATAGAAACATGCAGAATGGTGTTGGGATGTAGATTACAGAGGCTAATCGCCCAAAACTCCATAAGATCCCTCAGAAAGGGGTGGACAGGAAACCCTAATCCTCACTAGAAATAATCCTCAAATACTATAGCCTCATCAGTATGTGGTGTCAGGAAGGGCTCACCACTAGCTGGCCGCCATCCAGCAGTGAGGCGGTCTGGGAGAACGCCTGCCGCCACCATCCTATCGAGATCCGCCGCCGACGTCTTCGACGACACCCACTCCTTGTTGCGGCTGGCTCCGGTGGCCACTTTCTTTGGCTTTGTGGCTCCTTTTTTCAGCGCCATTTTCTCCGGATTGGAACTGGGTTGGAGGCGAGTGCTCGTGATGGTGCGGAATGTAGAGCGTAGGGTTTGCGAATGAAGGAAGAAAGGCAAACTGAGTGAGGTAGGATGTGATGTATGTGGTGGCACAGTTATAAAGCACTTCCTCCAGCTTTCATTGCGCCTGAGGGTTTTTGGGAAACCGTTCTCGCCATTAGCGCTATTTTGACTCCACCAAAGCAGTTTAATGGGCCGCAAGTTGGGCTGTCACGTAACAGTAGCCCACGTCGCTCATTTATCACCGCCAAATGTTCACCACATTCTCCGCAATTTAATGAGGCTCAGCACCCGATGCTGCACAACCATTACTCTGATTTTTTCTCCACGGTTTGATTTATCCGATATCTACGCCCGACACATGGGGACTGGCTACTTGCTCAGATGGATTACTTTTTTCTGAGCCTGGCACCATGTGACTGTGTCACCTACTGTCACGCTCGGGGACTAAGTGGGCACACTTCACCTTGCGGTGAATGTGTTTGTTTTTCATCTCGAGGCTACGCTCGGGGACTGGTAACCTGCTCGGCTATTTCAATATTTTCTAAGCCTGGCACCACCTGACTACGTCACCTACTGTCAGGCTCGGGGACTAAGTGGGCACACTTCACCTCACGGCGAATGTGTTTGTTTTTTTCCAAAAGACTCCAAGCCTCTAAAAGTGAAACCAAGGTTTCTTTAACCTCGTGGTCGGACTCTAAGTGGGCACACTTCATTTTACCATGCGGGAATTTTCAATTCTAAAATTGAGCTCCTTACACCCTTATGACAAGTCATGCTCGGAACACACTGGTCGGCGATGGTGCACGCTGCTCGGCAACTGCTCACAACCGATCGGCGATTCGTTATGGTGGTCGGACCATGATCTAGACAACTCGGTTTTTGTTCGCACCTGCTCAGGAAAGTTCAAGACGACATTGCTCAACGGGTACAAGGCGCTCGGGGACTAGCTGTGGGGGGTATGACCCCAAATACCCATAGCAGGCCACATGGGCTACGCCTCTAGGGGCGGTCTAGCCCACGAGAAGGAGCCTTGCGGGGCATGATTCTGCTCGGCGCCTCCCGCAAGGCATGGGAAGGATATCGGGAAGATGTCATGTAGCCTGATAGGATATGCACGATCCCGTGTTTCTTGTAATCTGTTATTACTTTCTGGTTATCTCTCAGATCTAACCGTCTTGTAACCTTGCCCCTCGGACTATATAAGGTGGGCAGGGACCCCCTATGAAATCACAGCAAATCATACGATAGCTAATACAAACCAATAGACCATAGGAGTAAGGTATTACGTCATACTGACGTCCTAAACCTGTATAACTCGTGTGTCTCTATTGCCTTCTTGTTCTTGATTACATGCTCCTCTGCCAATCAATCTACCATCACGGGATACCCCTCGGTGGACTGCTGATGATATTCTGTCGACAGCTAGTTTACTATTTTCTGAGCCTGGCACCATGTGACTACGTCACCTACTGTCAGGCTCGGGGACTAAGTGGGCATACTTCACCTTGCGGTGAATGTGTTTGTTTTTCATCTCGAGGCTATGCTCGGGGGCTGGCTCCCTGCTCGGCTGACTTACTATTTTCTGAGCCTAGCACCACGTGACTACATCACCTACTGTCAGGCTCGGGGACTAAGTGGGCACACTTCACCTTACGGTGAATGTGTTTGTTTCTTCTGAAAGACTCTGAGCCTCTAAAAGCTAAAACAAGGTATCTTTACCCTCGTGGTTGGACTCTAAGTGGGCACACTTCATTTTACCGCGCAGGAATTTTCAATTTTGGACTTGAGCCCCTTACACCCTTATGTCAAGCCGTGCTCGGAACACATTGCTCGGTGATGTTGCACACTGCTCGGCAGCTACTCACAACTGCTCGGTGATTCATTATGGTGGTCGAACCATGATTTGGACAGCTCAGTTTTGGTTCGCACCTGCTCAGAAAAGCTCAAGACGGTGTTGCACAACGGATACAAGGCGCTCGGGGACTAGCTATGGGGGGTACGACCCTGGATACCCACGGCAGGCCACATGGGCTATGCCTCTAGGGGTGGCCTAGCCCACAAGAAGGAGCCTTGCAGGGCACAATTCTGCTCAGCGCCTCCCGCAAGGCATGGGGAGGATATCCTGAAGATGTTACGAGATCTATTAGGATACGTATGATCCCATGATTCTTGTAATCTGTTATTACTTTTTGGTTATCTCTCAGATCTAACCGACTTGTAACCTTGCCCCCCAGACTATATAAGGTGGGCAGGGACCCCCTACAAAATCACGGCAAATCATACGATAGCTAATACAAACCAACAGATCACATGAGTAAGGTATTACGTCATACTGACGGCCTGAACCTGTATAACTCGTGTGTCTCTGTTGCCTTCTTGTTCTTGATTACACGCTCCTCTGCCGATCAATCTACCATCAGCGGGATACCCCTTGGTGGACTGCCAACGATATTCTATCGACAAAGATTCTGCTGTGTTACCATGTCCATCTATTTCATTGATCTCTCCTAGAGGGGTCGTAGACCTCTGTCAGTTTATGAGTCCCCAGAACTAGCCTTAGGTCAAGACTTGGTCCTGACTTCTCGAGGGGTCATGGGGTCCTGACTCCATTTTCCCCTAATGTCCTTGCCGACCTTGAGAGGTCGTGCTGCCTTGTTATAGGTAGGTTTTCATTTCACCCCACGTGGGGAGAGGCATGTCCACCGTAACCATGCAGGTTGGAGCGGTACGCCTCATCAGTGTCAATGAGTAATTCGAGCGGGACCCGATATCCTCCCCAATCGGTGTGCCTCATCGAGAGACGTTCCATAAATCATTGGCTGTCAAACCCATCGGTCTTCGACTGCCTCCATAGCGATCAGAGGGCAAGACGCCTTCACCCTAAAGGGGGTTAACTCAGGTGACTTTGAAGCAGATGACTCGAACATAGAGAGAGATGGTCATGTTGGCTCTGCACCGCCAATTAGAGTTGTAGGGGCCCATCTACTCCCTGCCCCTATCCCTTTTGTGGCCTCAAGCCCTTCAAAGGACCAGCCCAAGAGTGGGTTTCCTAAGCATGACATAGGGTCATGGTCGCGGTGGGTTGTTCTGTGCACGATCTTAGGGAGCGGTTGCCTTCTCTGATCACATCATGGCATAATGGTGCCCACTCACAAGCTATTGTGTGCTGCGGAACGTGGGCGCAAAAATCAAAATGATATGGAAAGAGTGGTGACAAGATCCTAACATACAGGTATGTTAAGCCTTGGATCCAATGGTACTCAAACGAAGAAGACCCCATGTACGACCCCTGTAATATCACTCAGGGGCTAGGAGGCTATGCTTGTCGGGCACGCTCGCGTGTACCATCTGGTAGAGAGACCCGGCCAAGCCTGACTTGACCGCAGCATCTGCCAGGGGCTTGAGGCTTCCTCAAGACTTGGGCTCTCGATCTACGGCACCTCTAGGCCTAGCCCTTGGCTCTAGCCCGGCTAATGATGTTAGCCAAGGCCCAGGCATAAGAAGACAAGCCCCAAGCTACCGATGCCCGAGGCCAATTACTAGGCTTGCCTCTACCAATTACTCCCCTGACAGGGTCATGTCCAAGGCATGACATAAGAAGACAAAGCTTCCCATGGCCTCCGAGGGTCAAGGGCTCCTGAGCCCGTGCGTCCACCCCCAGAGCTGATCTCCTTCGCCACCAAGAAGACTCCAGAAGGTCTCACACGGGGGAGGCCAGTCCAAGCCAACACCATCTGATATGCAGAGTCTCAAAGTAGAGTAGCCCAACGACACCTAGGATTCTTTGACTACAAAACAACTTGATGGTCCATGGCCCAAACTAGGATAAACCAGTTGCATCTTCTTTGCATAATTCTTGTGTTCCTGAGTCCACCCAAGCCACCGGAGACCCCGTACTCTAACACAAACTTGAACAACATGCTTGCCATGGTTTTGACCCCATGACAACTAGGGATGTGCGTAGCTTACTTGGTTCACATCGCTGAGTGGCGATCGTTGCTCTGTCTTCCCTCCGATTGTTTACCTGCTTTGCGGGGTTTCCCAAGCTATTTGTAAATGTAAGTGAATGTGTGTGCATCTCGAGCACCCGTGACGGTTATAAATACACAAGAGTGGTACGGTGGGTGAGGCATTCGCTTTGAGTCGCCTGCTCCACCACTTCCCTATGTCTTGCTCTTATGTGTTCGGTGCTCCTTCTCCACCAACCGAAATGGATCGCGGCAAGCGGCCCCTGTAGGGGTTGTCGGGTGCCAATGGGGCACCACCATCTCTTCGTCCTTGCCTATGCGATCAGGGGTAAGTGCATTCGGATGATATTCAAGTTTCAAGCTTCAACCTGTATTGATTGTGTGTGTTTGTCGGGCTGCCTCCCATGCCATGTCCAAAGGGGCCACCAGCACCGCTCATGCCATGACCCCGCCCATAGGGGTGTCGAGCTCATCGTCATCCTCCTTGGATGATTGGCGTGAGTTCTGCGAGCTCATCCATGGGGCAAACGAGGCCCGCCAGTGCTACTCTAAAGCCACCTGTGAAGTGAACCAGCTGGAGTGTTGTCTTGACGTAGTCAGGGTGGCCCTCGAGGCGTTAGAGAGGGAGACCACCACCGCGTAGGCAGTGGCCGCTGAAGCCCAGGCCCGCATCATGGGTAAGGGTGCTTATTCGTCTTGTTGTCCTGTTCATTGCTTGCCATTCCTAATCTTCCTATCTTCTTGTTGTCAGCGTTGGTGGAGCAGCTGGTGGCCTCTTGGCACAAGACAGAGGGAGCTTGCCTTTCAGAGGTTCTCCTAATGGAAGACTGTGAATGCGTGGTGGTGTGGCCAAAGTCCAACAAGGAGTCAGTGTCGCCCTCATCACCCTATAGCTCTGCACTGGCCAGGACTTCCATCGGGTGGCGCCTGGGTTCCCAAACCATGCCAGGCAGGAGCGGGCGGAGCTAGTCGGTAATTTTGCCACTGCTATGACTGCTGTTGTGGCTGCCATAAATGTGGAGGACATCCTTCGCGTTGGTAGCCAGGGACCTTAGGTTGTACCTAGGGTCTTTTAATAAATAAATTTTCTTAGTTGTATCTTTTGCTTCTTTTACTTTAGTGTGCTCGTCGATGATCTGATTGTTTGAATGCCGTAGTGCGACTCTGTTTTTGTGACCAAAGTATTGTGGGACAGATCTAGCGGTAGTGCGCCTTTCATCATATTTTTTTCTTTGGGTCATGACAATCTTTCTTTTGGTGAGCATCGGTGCATGGTATGCCATAGTGTAGCCCCTATGAGCGAACCATGTCGACTAGCATGCGCCGATCGACATGGGTCACTTGGGGTTGCACGCGTCATCAGAGTGTCCCTTAGACGTGCGCTCATTGAGGCACGTTCCAATCTCTAGGCATAGGGAGGATTCATTGATCATTATGTACAAATTCTTAGTTGGCTGAGAGTAACTTTGATGTGAACGCTGAGTGTCCACACCACTGGTCATGGCCTTCATCATTAGTGGTGCTCAACACGGCGAGGCCTAGAGCACACGGCTCACTGAATCGAGGAATGCACTATGTCATGAGCCCTCTGGCGCTCGTCAATCGCATCATCCTCGTGCCTCATCGTATGCTGTGGACAAGGTTGCAAAGCATGACCTCCACGTGCTCCCCTACCACGTAGGGTAGTCATGTTTGGGGTTAGCCCCCGGGGGTTGGCACGCGGCTATCACGATGTCGTAATTTTCCCATTCATAAAGGTGGGCCTGCTGGAGGTCGCCTCCTATAGTGATAATTCCGTGAGGACTAGACATCTTGAGCTTCAGGTAGGTGTAGTTAGGGACGTCCATGAACTTAGCGTAGCATGGTCGGCCCAAGATGGCATGATAGGATCCGAGGAAATCCACTATTTCAAAGGTGAGCGTTTTTGTGCAGAAATTGGCTTGACCTCTGAACGTCATGGGTAAGTCGACCCACCCTAGGGGAATGGCCTGAAGCCCGAGTATGACTCCATGGAATGGGGCACCGGATGGTCATATCGCCGCTCGCAATAGCCCCATGGCATAGTACATCTCGGCGTAGAGGAGGTTCAGACCGCTCCTGCCATTCATGAGGACATGAGATAGCCAGGTCCTACCAATGATTGGATCTATGATGAGGGGAAAGTGCCCCGATTGTGGAATGTGGTCAAGGTGATCTTTTTTGTCGAAAGTGATCATGGTTTTTGACCATATCAGGAAAGTTGGGATAGCTTTGCCCAGAGCGACCGCATTGACCTCCCTTACCATGAGCTTCTATCGGCGTTTGGACTCGTACGTCACTGATCCATTGAAGATCTTGTGGCACCCTTTCGGGTCAGGATACACGTCCCCTTTTTCCTCATTGCTGACAGGCCTAGATGGCTCGTGCGTGTCGGTTGCCTTGTAGTCGCCACTGAAGTAGTGCTTGATGAGGTTGCACTCTTTGAGGGTGTGCTTGACTAGATAGCCATAGTTGTGGCATGACATCTTGACCATCTTATCAAAACTAACGTGGTTGAGCTTGCCAGTCTTCTGCCCATGGACCTTGCGACCTGCCACGACGAACTCGCTATCGTGGTGCCTCTAGCTATGCTTCTTGCCCTTTACCCATCGATTGTGGTCTTTAGCCTCATCCGTGGGTTTAGCTTGAGCCTTACCCTTGTATTTGCTAAAGATTGCATGGATGACCCCCTCGCCGGAGGCGTGGCTTGTCATGAGGTCGAGCAACTCCCACGTCATCCACTGGTTTGCAGCATCCAAGCTCGTGAACAAGTGCTTCAGTTGGTCGTGGTGAAGATGAACGCTCCGATCACATCCGCATCCACGATATTGGGAAGCTCATTGCACTGCATGGAAAAGCTATGGATGTACTCGTGTAGAGTCTCTCCTGCTTTTTTGTTTGTAGGCTTTAAGATCCTAGGAATTTCCAGGGCGCACGTATGTGCCATGAAAGTTCCCTATGAAGATGCACTTGAAGTATACCCATGAGTGGATATTATCCACGTGGAGATGCTTGAGCCATGCCTAGGTGCTTTCTGCAAGGTAGAGTGGCAAGTATTAGATGATGAAGAGATCATCGTCCGCCCCGCCTACTCGATAGGCTGAGGCGACAGTCTTCCAACCACACAGCGGGGTTGGTGTCCCCGGAGTACTTGATGATGTTAGATGGCATGCAGAAACACATCGGGAATGGTGTTTGTTGGATCCTTTTTGTGAACGCCTACAGGCCGTAGGTATCCGGGCTTGGGCTACGTCGAGCGTCCTGAACCCTAGGATGTTGGCCATGATTGTTCGGGTCGCTGTCACCGTAGTGTAGTTGATCTTTGCCCGCCTAGTCTGGCCTAGGGTGCCTAGCGCCTTGAGTTAGACGTGCATGGTGGTTTCCAATGTAGCGGTTGCACGCTAGGGAGGGTTCCCACCTATGCATCGCGTCACCGTCACCTAGTCGGAAGCTCGCTTGGCATGTGGTGCCCCTCGGGGGTGCCAGGCGCTGAGGGGACACCGCCTCTCCATGGAGCTTTGAGACCGCTGCACCGCTGCAGTTTCCAGCAGGTCTTATAGCTCCTCATGGACCCGATTTTGCTCAAAGATCGAGGGTTCAGGCTTTGTCCGCATGATCATGGCGGTTGCTGCAATGTTTTGGCTAGCTTGAGGAAAGACAAGCATCTCCCTCTTGCCCTGTTGGATTTGATCATACACATGGTGTGCCCATGCCCACACGCCCTCAGCATCGAGGTGTTATGGGCTAGGGCAACCATCATCATGGCATTCATTGGCCTGATCAGCTCATGGGCCCTGGCTCGTTCTAGGCGCTCCTGGTCATACTCGGCCTATTCTCTAGGGTGCATGGAATCAGATAGGCGTAGTCCTCTATGTCCTCTACCGGCGCCACCCCATCTTCTGAGAGGTGCAACATGTTGCATTCTCTAAGTGGATGGTAGCTCCCTTCAGAATTAGACTCATAGTCTATGTTCTCAGGGGTCGCTAGCAGGAGGTCATAGATGGACTTCGGATCCCGCTCCATCATCCCCACAAACCCGGAGGATTCTGGCATCATCGAATGGCCATTGCGCTTGGCTAGCTCCCGCTCGAAGTGTGCAATCGCGTCCCTCATTTTGGAGGGTAGTGCGGTGCTAAGGTTGCAGAATTTGGCCTTTGGTGGCAAGGGGTTGCTTCCAGAGAATTGGGCAAAAGTGTTTGCCAACACGTAGAAAACACATCAGCTTAGCTTTGGCTTGGGTTTCGCCCCGAGATATGCGTCGATTCTGCATGCTAGTGCATCAGAGTTGATGATCGCGGGACCGACTAGGGTCGGTATGTGATCTGGCATCGAGATGTGCAGTGAAGCCGCATTCTCTTCGCTGAGCCACAACTGTCCTAGGCGATCAGCTATGAAGTCCAGGTCCCGAAGCGCAGAGCTTAGTCGGGGAGAAGACTGTTAGCGGGACCTGGCCCATCGATGTTGGCGAACTCGAGGCTTCCAAAGCAACTCCGACGTGCCAAGAGCAAGTTCGACATAAGTGCAGGGAGCCATCACTCCCTTCTCAACAACGAGAGGGCACGACTGTCCCCTACCTATCGCGCCAACTATCAGTGTTTTGTAAACCAGACTAGTAAATTTATACGATTGCCACGCTACTCTAGAAAGATGATGGTAGCATCCAAAAGACACAAGGATTTATTCTGGTTCAAGTCGAAGCCCTATGTCTAGTCTCAGAGATGATCGAGTACATGTTCCTTACTTGAATGCTCTGAAGTTCTTATAATGGGGGTGCAAGAATGGAGAAAGAGGTAGGAGAGCTAGAGCTAGGAGACGGACTGCCCGAAGGAAAGCATCAGGAGCCATTCTACGATGTAATAATGACTGAATGAGTCTAGATCGCCAAGATGGGTGCCTTGGCAGTCCTTATATAGAGTTCGGGACCAGGGCGCGTACAAAGAATAAGGTTCTCCCGACCAATGGGTCATGAGCCTAAAGGAGGACCTAGCTAACTTGGCTTGCAAGCTACGCCGTCTTGTGGTGCATGTCTAGGCATGGTTGTCGTCACGGTCCTATGGCCACGTCGTGGCATGGTGTGGTGCGGTGCTATTGTGCTGGCCGTGGCGGCACTGTAGGCACAGTGGTAGTTCGCTAGCCGTCCTATACGACATGGTCTCCGCCATGGTCTTCATCATCGCCTCCTAGTTTCCTGGTGCATCGTACAAGAGTTGGTAGCTGCCCCCCGGTCGTCGATCACCAGGTTTGCTTGTGGAGTTGGTGGCCACGATCCTGGGCTCCAGGATTGTGGCTCCCGCCGGTTTGGATGGACTCCAAGTCAAGGCCTCCATCAGTGGATCTCATCCCATGGTGGGTAGGATTGTACATACGTCTTGTTGGTCCGTATTTGGACGGTGGGTCGCCGTACTGACAGTCATCGTCGTGTGGAGTTGTCTTGTCCGTGCTGTGTGGTGCAAGGATGGCGTCTGACTGGACCAAGGGGAATGTTCCTTGCTAGGTCAGTGTGGCGTCCTTACCCTTGTCAGGGCATGCATGCCTGGCTGTACTCGACCTCTCCCGTTCCTCCTAGGACTCGAGACGGTCGAGAGGTCATGAGTCTTTCTATGCGTCGTGTGGCTAAGGCGGAAGGGAGAGGTCATGGCCAACCCTGGCCTTGGCGTCCGGCCTAGTTCACTTGGCTCAGCTAGACCTCGGTCGTTTGGGCCTTCACTAGCTGATGTATCGTGGGTCGTTCGGCCTGCTAACTAATCGATGCCTTAAGACACCTGGGGATCATGACATCGACAGGCGGACTATGAAAAAATCAAAGGAAGAGACGATTGGATTGACCTTTAATGTACTCTTGTTTTCTTAAAATAATTTTGTATTAAGAAAAACAATGGGCAGCATATAAGATTTAAACTATCTTATATGCTGCCCATTATTTTTCTTAATAATTATTAGATCTTTGAGTGTCTTTATTCAGAAAAACAAACCTGTTTTGCTGTACGATGGCCAAATTTAGTTTTGGACGTCTAAATGGGCATCTTGCTGGAAATACACAAGCCCATCTTCTCGCTTCCTCTTCTATTGTTGTTGCTCCACATTAGCGCCGGATGCACCATGGTCGCCCGCTCAATGCACCGCTACCACCACTGCGCACCATGCACATCGCTGCCCAGTCCGCCCGCGCCTCAGACGCCACCAACGGCCAGTCCCTACGCCTCCCATCCGCCGCGAGGTTGGCCACTCCGGGGCTAGCATGAGCTCGAAGATCCGTGTCTGCGTCACCCAAAGCCCCACGCTATGTTGGCGCTTGGAGCCAAAGACCTATGCCTAGCCGACAGAGCACCATGACACAGATCGGGGACGAGTCGGCCCTTAGTTTTTTGTGGGATGGGCTACGCGGCCTGTTCGCTTGAACTTATCAGCTGACTTATTAGCTAGAATCTAAAGTATTTTTCTCTCACAATAAAACAGCTTCAGCCAGCTTATCAGTCGGCTTTAATACCAGCCGAATAGGCCAAAATCTAAGGGGGTATACTCTCCCTGTGGACTGGTCGCCTCCGTCCAAACACTTTTAAAATAAGGATCAACTGAGCCCATTACTGATCATCTCTGGGACCAAACACATGCGAGTACTCCCTCCGTCCTTCATTCAGAGGCATAGTAGCATTTTTCTCCGAGACCAAGGAGAACTTAATTGCCGTAACCACCAGCCGCAAATGCCGCAAAATCCCTTCGTATCCCACGCTGACCGTAACTCCCTGCGTGGCTGCATGCAAAAGCATTCAACGCTCGTGCAACGCCGGAACGCCCGCGACCACGCTTGTCCGCTCCCGTGTTTTTAGTTTCAGTTTTGCAGTTGAAAATTGCCGCGTTTTGAGTTTCAGTTTTGCTGTTGAAAATTACCGCCATGCATAAGAAATCAAATCTCCCGCTTAAGGTTTCAGGGTGTTTAAAATTTTCACAGTTGCCGCGCCTATGAAGCCTCCACAGTTCTATATATACCCTCTCCTACAACATGTTCTAATCAGCTCTCTCTCTCGTCAATTCTCCTCTCCCTACCTCTCCAATCCATGGCGCCATTAGGCTATGATCTCAACCAAGAGGCACCCCCAGATTGGGACAATCCAATTGACTGGGAAGCCATCGGCGAGTGGGAAGGGCCTGCACATGCTCTCGTCTACAACTTTGTGTGGGATGATGGAAATAATGATGCCGCTAGTTTTCAAAGATTCAGTTTGTTTTGTGCCAAATATGATTCCGCTGACTTGTTTTTTCCTCTGCTTTTCTAGTTGGAGATCATGACGACGATGCCGACGACCATGGCGCCCAGCAAGGAGATGCCAACGACCATGGCACCCAGCAAGGAGATGCCGACGACCATGGCGCCCAGCATGGTGATGCCAGTGACCATGGTGCCCAGCAAGTCGATGCTACGAGCAATGCTTTGGATCATGGAGGAAACAATAACACTGGAGAGGGTAAGCTAGCATTTCTATCATCAGCATCTGTTAGCTTCTTTGTTGCATGGTACTGTAGCATGTTGCTTTCATGCACGTTGCATGAGCATGAGCATGACCATATTATACTTTCACGTTGTACTACCATGTTCTTTGTTTTAAATTCGATTTATCTTTGTAGCTTCTGGTGGGAGACAGAGGAAGTTCTACACCGATGACATTAAGATGGCTATATATTGTGATTTGTTAGCCAAAACAAAACCACCTATACTACAGCGTGGAGTGAGTAAGGAAGTTGCACAGAAATACAGTGTGACTCGTAGAGTAGTGCAGAGGATATGGCGAGAAGGACAACTTGCTGGTGGGATACATGGTGTTAAAAATAAGTTGGTTAGGAATTGTGGTCGCAAACGAATTGAGATAGACATGGAAGCCATAAAAAACGTGCCTTTGAAAGAGCGCGCAACCATCCGTGATCTAGCCAATGCGCTCGGTGTGTCTAAAAGCGCACTTCATAGTCGTTTTAGGGAGGGTTATTTCCGTCGGCACACAAATGACCTAAAGTTTAGTTTAACAGATGAAAACAAGAAGGCACGAGTTAAGTACTGCTTGTCCATGCTCACAAACAACATTCCAAATGCTCCCACGTTCAAACCAATGTACAACATCATGTAGATCGATGAGAAGTGGTTCTATAGGACTAGGCGTAACCAAAAGTACTATCTCGCCAATGATGAAGAAAGACCACAAAGAGCGGTTAAAAGCAAAAACTTCATTGAAAAGGTCATGGTTCTTACTGTGGTTGCTCGGCCTAGATTTGATGAGCATGGTGTATGCACCTTTGATGGGAAAATTGGCAATTTTCCCTTTGTCTACGTAGAGCCTGCAAAGAGATGGAGCCCCAATAGAGATAGAGGTATGACATGCATATGTACTTAAAATTTTCCCTTTTCTATTTAATTTTCTCTTTTTTACTTAATTTGGCTAACAAAGGGTATATGCTTTCTGTAGGTGTCATGGTAACAAAGGCCATGATGTCTGTTACCATGGAAATTAGCCGGCAATTCCTTATCAACAAAGTCCTCCCTGCAATAAAGGAAAAATGGCCAGCCAAAGAAAGAGGAATGCCAATATTCATCCAGCAGGACAATGCCAGGACTCACGTTGCTGTAAATGATCCAGCATTTGTAGAAGCTGCCCAAGCAGATGGGTGGGACATACGGCTAACATGCCAGCCACCAAACTCACCCGATCTTAATGTGTTGGACCTTGGTTTCTTTGCAGCAATTCAAGCGTTGTTTTACAAGGGAACTCCAAACAACATCGAAAAAATTGTGGAAAAGGTTGACAAGGCATTTCGTGAGTACCCTGTGGATAGGTCCAATCGGATTTTCCTAACACAACAGAGTTGCATGATGGAGATCATAAAGCAAAATGGAGGACAATATTACAACATCCCGCACATGAAGAAGAAGCACTTGGAGATGACAGGCAACCTTCCAATTAGCTATGAGTGTCCGATGGAAATTTACAATCAAGCATTAGGATTCGTTGGTTAAACTTGCTTCTTTTGCCATGATGTTTAGAGTATCTTTTGCATGGGTAGCATCTGTTTACTTCTTTCCTGTTAATCTTAAGCTAGTCATGATGTTTAGACGATGCATGTTTAGAGGGACTTTTGAAATGAATGCATGAAGAAATAGATAGACATAAGCACTTCTAGGTAGCATCAGCGTTACATGCACTCTTACTACTGCTCGGTTACATTGAACCAAAAACAACTACTCTTGTTGTTCGCCTACACTGGTTGAATCTTGAATATCAGCATCACTCTCGGCCATCCATATGTGTGCAGGGAGCAATACAGTATCGCCATCCATCTTTAGATCGTCGATGTTAGGGAAAAGTACCTTGCAGTCAAACTCGTTGAAGCCATAGATCCATGATGTGATCTCATACTCACTATGTATGAGACCACAGCGAGAGCATGGAATCCTGATGCCGCGACGGATTCGCCACTCCTCACGATCGATGGTAATGAGCTCGCTCTCGTCCTCGGAGTCCGGCGCCCAGTTGAGACCACGAATGAGCACCGACGAAGCGACCGCGCCCTTTGCCGGCGAGGCGGCCGCGCCCTTTGCCGGCGAAGCAGCTGCGTCCTTTGCCCGCGAGGTGGCCGAACCCTTTGTCGGCGAGGTGGCCGCGTCCTTTTCCAGCGAGGTGGCCGCGCCTTTTGCCGGCGAGGCGGCCGTGCCCTTGGCCGGCGAGGTTTCCACGTCCATGGCCGGTGCTTCTCTTTCGTGGCTGAGTACGCAAGCGGGAGGGATAAAATAGGAAGTGCAGTTGGGAAGGGAGAGCTACTTGCATGCATGCATGCAGCTGATACTGGAAGCGAGGCATCGCAGTTACTACGCGCGAGAATACAGGACGTGAGCGTTGGCTCCCGATGCACCCAACGGCTTAGGCGCCAGTGAATTCACAAACCTTTTCCCAAGCCAATACGCCTCTGAATGAAGGACAGAGGGAGTATTTGCCAAGCATTGGCACAGGGAGCTTGGGCCCACAGGCCTAGTTCTAACGTGGCGGTCTCCCAGGTTCTTTGTGACGACTGTACTGCACGGCGATTCGGTAAGAGCAAGACTAATAATACAGCCGGCTTGCTAGCTATAAGGTTCTTTGCAGCCTTCTCTCAGCCCACTCATACAGTAGTTAGCTGTTTACAATTAATACATGGCCCACTTGTCTCTCTCACAGACTTTCTTGGTTCTTGTGCCTAAGCCAGCTGTAAGCTTACAGCCCGCTTCTTCTCTCTCCTCCTCTCTCTCCTCCATCTCAGCATTTATTGTGTGTTGTGTGGACGGACGGACATGGACCGACAGTGCAAAGTACTTCCCTGCACCAAAAGATGTTTGGGCTATGTTGGGAGGATGACACGGTGGGCGGTGGCAGGCCCACCGTTTCGTCGGTGGCGCACTGCTCACTTTCGTGCTCCATCGCAAATGATCGGGGCCAAAAATAGAAGCCCCAAGAGCTCACGAGCGCTGCTCGCTCTTCCGCAGTGCTGCTGCTGCCCGGATCGGCCTCGCTTTTGTCCTCCTGGCCTGGGCAAACACTTGCTTTAATATTACTGCCACACTAGTAGATTGGCGCGCGCATCCGCGCGCCTGTGTGGCTGTAAATGGAGATTTTATGTAACAATGGGCGCGTTAGAAATCTGAGTGAACTGAAGTATAAAGTTGAAAGCAGTTCAATGTTCAAGTGTGCAATACATGTATGAAACGGAACTGTTCCATTGATTTAGTATATTATGAATTGAAGACTTAGAAAAAAGTCATCTACCCCTGAATCATTTATCCTTTACTCATCCTTGACACAACAAAGCAGTACAATGAAGTAAAGCTAGCTAATCTACATAGAAGAGTCTATACAATAGTAGACAATATCCTGGTCATACACAAGGCCCTCAGAATATGTTCAACCAGCTACACAAGCATATATCTCGCTTACACTTATGGTTATGGAGATCATGGTGGTCTCCTCTTCAGCCTTTTTGGGATCAGTTCATGGTAATCTTCTTTAAGACTCCCTTGGCTAAGTGCACAAAAGGATAGAAGAAGCTGAGGAGCCAAATTATACATAGGTAAAATTGAACGCAGATGTTGATCAATGGCAGGCCATTTGTTTGGGGGCTTCAATGTGTGGCCTCTTAATGAGCAGCCTGTGTCCTACAACAATAAATAATGGATGACTACAACGTCCATAATCTGTGTAGTGTTGACGTTGTTTAAGATCGATATGACGAACCGGACAAATTGACATCAATCTGAAAATGAAGAGCAAGCAAATCTGAGATGTTAACGCCATTGAAGTGCACCCTTAATGTGTTAGCTGTCTATGTATATTGTATGTATACCCTACAAAAGTAAATAGAAATGGCAGTAGATACCTATGTCATGAATAGAACCTAGAATTGTATATGAAACAACACTGCTAAAAAAAATCAATTTCCCATGTGGGCAATCTGATTTGCCTTTCTATCTGCAAGGATAGCTTGTCAAAAACTTGTCTTCTTAACCGCCTTAGAGTCTTAAGCAACAGGTCAGAGTTCCTATGAATTCCATTCGAATCCAAGAGGTTTTCATTACAGAAATTCTTAGTATGTTCCTCTAATCAGTTACATCATCAGTTAACTGAGCCATATTATCTTATGATACGTGTACTGTATATAACATATCAGGCACGGATCAACAAACTACTGGTGCATCCAGAATATGGAGAAGGAAAAATAAGGCAAAGATGAGGTCAGTAAAGCAGCAAAACAGCACTAAGCAAAGCTTTTTTTTATGGACACTGCATTGAACCTTAGTGGAACTTACTTCGATATAGACAAGGTTCCTCCTTTGTAGCTTCATTACTAATCTTTTCTAACTGTAATTTAGAGGCAGACATGGCAGCACATTCTTTAACCAGTTGGACATTTTAAGTGAGAGTGTTCAGTGTAGTTGAATGGTGCTCATAACCAACTATATTTAAGATTAACTGGAAGCTGCAGGTTCGGCCTAACTATTTTGCAGGAGTCACGCTGTTGCAATTAGACCTCTTTTTGCATAGTAGTGCTGTGAGTTCGTCGCTGTGAGTTCGTCAACACGAGTTCATAAGGAAATAAATGGGAAAATAAATTATTTATTACTTTTTCCCCAACCGTGACCAACAACAGCATCACTGAAACTATAAAGATTCTGTATTGTTTCCAACAGTCACCAACAACAGTTTTCTAGCAGCAGTTCCATTTATGACTATTATCTAAACCGAACTATAAACTGTAGAGTCCACTATCATCATCATTAGTTGAATTTTAAACTAATAACTTCTATCAATATCTGTAATTACTACAGGCAAAGCTATATATGCAGGATGATCTGCTTGATTTCCTATTAGCACCAAGCCCATGATTGATGGCTGAAACTTAACAGAGTTTATCAAACTTGGTGGCCCTTTCAGTCCACTTAGCTAACTAAGGTTCCTGAGGTAGTTATCTATCTACATGCACACATATTCTATACAACATGTTGTAGGAGTGTCAAATATTCGTAAACAAACTAATCCATGAGTTCTAGGATCTATCAAAGTCAAAGGCAATGGATTCTGATGTCCCAATTATTTAATAACCAAACAACTCAACTGAAATACATGGAGTACGTAAATTTAGAGCAACAACTAATGTTGCTGATGAATCGATCATCAGCTGACTTCCCCTTATCTAGCATATTTTCTTAGAAACTATGCCCACAAAACATGTGCAGCTCGGCTGTAGTTTGCAAACATCATGTGAAGCAAAACGAAACACAGAGATAAGTTAGAAAATAAGTTCAGCTAGGGAACTCATACTCATTTATGTTGTACATCATTTTGGGATAGGGACCAGAAATAGGAAGTTGAAATCATGACGTATGGAAGCAAACGAAAGACCTCCTATTTGGAGAACCAAAGACACATGTACTGAAGTAAATTAAAAACAATAAAGAAAATTAACCTTTAGGCAGCAGAGTAGCAGCTGACATCCGTGATAAGCTAAACAAACCTTGAGCGGTATAGAGGAGGAAGCTAGAAAATAAAATCAGGAGCTCATTAGACCTGTATTTATGAAAACTCTAAACATTTCAACTATAGTACTGAATTCGAAGCATATGTGCTGTAGTAGCCGACGATTTTTTGGAAATGTTGTCGCTCGCAACAGAACATTGATTCAATTATCATGTAATAAAAACGCTATGCATGGCAACTGAAAAACCAAGTAGATGTTGGTTCTGTCCTGCATGGAATGGCTAGCATGTGTGATGTAATAAACTGGAATGATTGTAAGGTAATATAATGCATGATAAAAGAAAAAGGCCTTACAGCTGTTTGACTTTATAGGACAAATAGAACAACGATGCATAGTGGGTCCCTTAATGGCAGCATGGTTCATTCTAGATGGTCAAAATCCTATAGCTCACATTGACGCAAATTTGCAGGAAAGCAGTGAGCTATAAATAAACAATAGTGGTATTGTTGTACAACTATTTATACAGCGTATATGTTGAGATAAGTCATAAGTGGGTCGGCAGCGGCAAGGAGCATGTACTGCACGATAGTTAAATAAGCATATTTGGACCAGCTCAAACTTGATACCATCTTCAATTAGAGGAACTGGAAACTGCGAAATCCAATAAGATATCCAAAACAATTTGGAATTTGATTCTGAATATCTTCATGCCATCTGAACACATATTACACCTTATTTGAACACAGAAAACAAAGGAAAGGACATATATATGAGTACATAAGTAGGCAGCATTTCGATCTATTATTATGAAATAATCTAAACTAACATCTAAGGAAGGCAGAGGAAGAGGATAACATACCAAAACGATGAACTGAACCCTAGGTGTCCTCCCGAGGATTGAATAGGTGTTCCCCCTGGATGATTAAGGGAGCCCAACCTACAAAATAGAGCCATATTAGAATTGGCGTTGAAAAATATGATGACACAACAAATCTCTTTTGATTTCATTTTGTGCATTTTTTGAGGTAAAGCTGGGCAGAGCTAAATGTACCTGTTATCCTAAACTTAGTTGATATATATTCCTCTTAAATCTAAAAAAAATAGAACACGAGGAAAAGCGTCGAATCTAATAAATATAGGATTCGAATCCTAACAGAAAGCATGATACGTTTCTCGATCCAAGTTTGATTGATATATTAGTGTCAAATCTCTTATTGGACGAGCCATTAAAAAACTTATGACAGAGTATGTTTCTGGAAGAACCATTGAAAAATTCAAACTGGCAGAGCACTTGTCCATGAAAAGGACCATGGCACTATATGTATGGTTAATCAAAAGAAATGAGCATATACGGTAAGAATTTAACATCAAAGAAACCGGATAACTTAGAATGGGCTACAAATATCATCAACCCGAGACCCTGATAAGGAAAAGAACCTGCATATCAGCAGGCATAAATAGGATGAGACCACTATATTTAGTCAGCTGCTGATGCACCTGATAGGAACTCGGACTCTTCCCTGCTTAGGGCGTAGGTTATTGGAGTGGGAGATGGGAGGTCGTGGCCTGAACAGGGAAGAACGGCGTTGGGGCGCCGTGATCTCGCGTGAGAAGAATAAAAGCTACGGCTAGGGCAAACTCCCGGCTCCCTGAGGGAAGCCGGAAACAGTTATATTGTTTCTGCCTAATTCCACAATAATTGTCTTACAAATATTTATAGTCTCTTGCTAATAATAATTTATAAATAACTCCTTCCTAATATTATAAATAATATAACTATGGCCCTTGGGCCCTCTAATGCCGGCGTCTTCTTAGCCACGATTGGGCCTCCTGCGCTGATAATGGATGCCGGTCATAACATCACCATTTAATGGTACAAAACTAATGGAAATGCATACCACTTTTTATCTGTATGAGCACCTTTAGTTACTCAATAGAAAGCAGAAGCGGAACCATAATGCAATTATTCCATAGAAGCACACACATGTTTCATTTCAGGATTTTCAATTTTATACTGAGAAAATCTCCACCACCACCTTGCTCTAGAAAAGTTAGATCCTGAATTCTCTTTAGGCCCAAGGTATTGAAGGCATAGAATAACGAATGGAGGATATGAAGTAATTCTTTTTTTTTATCTAGAATGAGTTTTTTAGTAACCTGCACAGTATACTATGTTGCCTCGTTACATACCTGTGCCTGAAGAATCTGCTTGCAAACCTAGCCATAACAGTAGAAGAGTCGACTCTGAAGTCCTGTTTTTTTATGAACATTCGAAATACACTGAAGGAAACTGGAGAGGGGAAAAGTACCTAGGCGGTATCACAAAGGAGACCTAGGTTTAGAAGGGGTGCATTCATGGGACTGCCTGATTCATAGCTGCAATAGCGCTACTTATATTGGCGTTTCCGTTGTATGGAATGACCAATCTTTAGAGGAACAGCAAACACGGCGCTACATAATAACCTCTTATATAAGTATATATCCCCTGAAAGAGTAGCAAACCAATCCTTTGGTAGCTGAGTTTGAAACATTTGGTAGTAAAGCGATCCATTGCTAGCTGATAAAAAATCCTCATTATATATGAATTCAAAAAAGAATTCGCATGTAGGGAAAATATACCAGATCTATGCACACCAATGCAACAAGAATTGGCTTCGTCCATGTTCTGAACTTTGATCCGTAGTAGGATCTGTACGATGAAGAGACAGCATACATCGGTTAGGCAACAACAATTCTCCAATTGGCCAAAACTAAAGGGAGTAATGGGCCAAAGAAAGGACAATTTAAAACTTTGATATAGGTAGGCACCAACAATTCTATACCTAATCCATATGCAAGAGATTTATTCACGCTGATATGCATGAAGAACAATGTGCTGTTCTGTCCATCTCAAAATGCATAGCGGAAGGAAGAACTTACGAAGCCAAGGAGGAGGCAGATAGGTCACCTGTTGATGGACATATTCGATGTTGTTAACTACATTTTGAAGAGGAACTACCGAATAATCACATTAGGATAATGGAAAACAACAACAGTGGGGTCTCATTAACCTACTCTTGATTGACTGCGGGTGTACAAATATTTCAATGGTGTTCATGGGAGGCTGTTAGAGTGAGGAATAATGCTCACACTAAGGATGAAAGTACCAAAGAAAAGGGAAAGTGGATTGGAAAGCACATGCCTTGCGGCAAAGAACTCTTATTAGTATCGCGTCACCATGTTACAGGAAGACACATTGAGAGAGGACCAGCTGTTCCTTGCGTTCCTGAACTCATTAACCTGAAAGAATTATTTACTATGAAATACACAAGAACAGTTAGGTCATATAAAAAACAGCAGCTGAAAATAGGATCATTTCTGGAAATGGGAAAGAAGAGATGAGTGTGGATTTAAGGGGAAAAAAGGCGCAGTGAAAGCTGTAGACTTTGGATCTACAACAGCAACATAAAAGAAGCAAAGAAGAGAACAAGGGCTTGAACTGCATCTTTGTAGCAGAAAATCAGGGACCAAAGATGAGTCCTATTTAATCCGCAGACCGTGGTAACAGCAACACAACATCCTAAAACATAGAATATTTCTATCCCATCCCACAAAACCATAAATGTATGACACGGTTGCATGAACTCATCTATCAGCTAGCGAGACCAAACCCAACAACAGTAGGTTGTTTACAAATTGGGAAAAGAAACCAAAGAGATCGCAAAAGAGCAAGCCCATCATGGTAAATACGAGGAAGAGATGCCTTTTCTATGTGACCAAGAAGCAAAGGTTACATAGGAAAGGAAGTTTCCATTTCCTAGATCATGAAAGATGCTAACCATACATATTGTAAAATGATGAAATAATTTAATAATCAAGCAGAGTGGGGTGCTTACAGGGATTATTAGTCTGAGAGATAATTGTTTAATGTTTTTGTATACAGTTCTCTATTCTTTGTCGGAGTTTCTGTCGTGGATGGCTGTTGAGGTCCTGCAAGGAAGCATATATAGGTGGATTCAGTTTATACAAGAGGGAAAAGAAAAGAAAACTGGACTGCTATGATCACATAGTGCATATATAAGATCAATCTGAACATTGCGAAGCAAGGTTACAGTGAAGCCCAATGACAAAATCAAATAGAAAGATTGACTTTGAAACATGTAGCGCGTTACTAAATCTGTAAGCACAACATCTGAACTGGTCAATCTGGAGCCAAGCTAACCGTGAGGCTGCAACCTGCCTGGCTTACGAAAGCAAACCTTATTTAGAAATAGCTCTATCAAATTAGGAGCAAATTGCCTCTCAAATTGGGGAAAAGAATTGGAAGCAGATTCGCTTTGTATTTGCACCGGGAATATAGACAAAATCTCACCAAAAATTGATAACTGCAGCAACAATTTGGAGCCCCCGCCAACAATTTGGAGCCCCCGCCATACCTGGCCGCAGCGCAGGCGAGCAGTGGCGCCAGTGCACCACCGACGCCGGGTCATGGTCAATCCGAGGACGGCCAGCGATGGAGACGCGAAACCCTAGGCCGGCGTCATCACCGCGCTGGGGCGCGGCCAGGCCAAGTAGAGAGAGGGAGGAAGGAGGCGGAGGAGGAGGGGCTGCCGGCGCGCCACCCACGTGGGGGAAACGGGGCGATGCGGTACCGACGGTAGAACGTACCAGAGGTGTTCTAGGGGAAGGTGTAACACGCAGGGGAGCGCTGGTCAGGCACCGAAGCAGCAGACGACGCCGAAAAGCAGGATCCGCGCGAAGACGACGGGAACCGAGCAGGACGGCGAGGCCGCCGATGCTAGGGTTTGTACGGCCGGGCGGCGGACGGGGAGCTGACCACAGGGGAGGCTGTCCACCCCCGCACCCCACGCACCAGATCGAGGCTCACTGAGCCAGATCCGGCAGGCGAAGGACGGCAGCGGGCAGACACAGGCGGAGGTGGACGGCGTGTCCCCGAGCGGTAATGCGGTGGCGGCGAACAAACCCGAAACAAGGAAAGCGCAAGAAGAGAAAGAGAGGGAGCAAAGCAGAGGGAGCACCCGAGGTGCAGGAGGAAGGGGAGGAGCCGGCGGCGCTGGTGGGAACGGCGGGAATGGCGGGAAGCGAGGCGGAGACGACGACGGCGCGAGAGGAGAAAACGGACAGGACAGAGAGATAAGACCAAGCTAGTTTTTTCCCCCCTTTTTACCGTGGAGGTCTGCTGCACGGCGAGAATCAGAAGCGCAGGATGTAGAGGATTCTAACGGAAGCGGCTATAAGCACTGTCGGCCATACGATGACAGATCGGACGGCGGTGGCAATTTCGGGCGACGTGGAAGGCGGTCCTGCCGGAGGAGCTGGCCATCTTTTTGGCTTTTAAACTCCACTTGTTGGTTGTGTAGTAGTACTTTTGGTGTGTGGTTTGGGTTGTTTGACCTGCGATCAGCGTCGAATGAAATGGCATCCACCGACAACCGGAGACGCAAGAAATGAATGCGCAGGGGGCGGCACTCGCTTCGGAGCCAAGGGAGGATCCGGCGATGCATTTGTTTATGTGCTCCGATGAAGGCCGTACCAAGTCAGATTTTGTTAGGGAGATTTGACCAAGAACGTTAGAAATTGGGATACCATACCAGCGATGCTAACCAAGAACATTAGAAAACCCACCAGAAGCTCGTCGTCGTCAGAATCAGCAATTCAATGCCCAGACTTGAGACTTCACGCTGTTCGCTGATGCTGTAATTTGGTTTATACTGAAATATTGTAAGATAAAAAAAACTATTTTACATCTCAAAAGTAGTTATGAATAAGCTCGAGCCAACAGCGCATTCACTCGTCCGTCAAAAGCAAAAATACAAACACCTCCTGATAAACACGCACTGAGCCTCACTCTAGTGGTAACCAGTAGAACTAAAAAAACCAAGAACAGAAACATCTAAACCGAAGCACGAATACACTATTTTCTCCCGATCGAGAAAAAAAAACACAAACCTCGCAAGCACGCCATCACAACCACGATCATACGCCAAGTCGCCAATGGATCATCACCGGAAAAAAACGCAAAAAGAAAGCCCTTCGTCCATCGATCGCTAAGCCAATGCTGAGGCCACGGCCGCCGCCAGCGCGGCGGCGAGCCGCCACCGGGCGCACGGCGCGCCGGCAGCCGCGCTCTTCTTGGCGTCCTTCTGGTCCACAGGAGCCGCGTTGTCTTCCGCGGCGGGGCCGGGCGCGTCAGCCACCGCGGGCGGCGCGTGGCGCTGGCGCGCGGCGGTCTTGGTGGGCGCGTCCGCGGCAGCGTGCGCGGGCGCGGGGGCCGGCGTCGGCGCCGGCGCGGGCTTGAAGAGCTCCACGGGCTCCACCACGGCGCTGATGACGTAGATGGCGAGCGGGTCCTTGTCGACCGCCGTGGACCTGACCCGCGCGGGCGGCGCGCCGCTGCCGGCGGCCGTCCTGATGGTGACGACGTCGCCTTGGTTCTGCACCGTGAAGTTGAAGTTCCGGGCGGCGCCGTCGGTGGCCAGCGTGTTCATGGGCCCGTTGTTGGACTTGAGGCTCCCCAGCGAGTAGTGCACGGGCACGGCGTGGAACAGCAGCAGCTCCGCCTTGCCGTCCGCGCTGAGGTTCCTGTACTTGGGCAGGAACGCCCGCACGGCGTCGTCGGAGGGGCAGAACACCGTCATGCCGCCCTCCACGGCCGACTGGTACGTCGACGACGCGTCCGGGGACGCCGCGATCAGGTCCACGAACGCCTTGCACCCGCCCTTGGCCATCTCAGCCGTCACGTTCGGAGGCGCCGGCGGCGCCGCTGCCGCGGGAGCCTTCGCCACGGCCGGCGCCGCTGGCGTTGTGGTGGTGGTGGCTGCGAGGGCGAGGAGGAAGAGGGGGAGCGCGGCGGCGCGGCGGAGGCGGCGCATTGTGCGGGGCGAGACCGTGGTGCGGAGTGCGGCCGGCTGGGCGCGGTGCTGTGCGCCTGTGCGTTCGCGTGGGAGTGAGGGGAGTGGGAGCAGGATGGACAGTGGCGTGCACTTAGCTCTGTGTGTAGCGTGATGCCACTGCCCCCTGCTGCTCAAGTTATTTGCATGGCATGCCATTGCTCCGGGGTTTTTTTTTCTTTGCACCAGGTTATTGATCCTCTGAAGTGAACAGTCTTTTCTTGTCCCAGTCCTACCATATTTTCCTCTTTCGTCTTGATTTTTGGTGGAGAAGCAATGTGTTGCTGATCTGTGCAGCACCATCAACTGCCATCAACAATCATCCCACGAACGGATGAACCCAGTGCATGCATGGTTAAATTTGTCCGCTTCTTGGCTCTAGCTAGCTGTGCTGTGCATGTAGGAGTACTACATGCTATGGTATCCTTTTCGAGCATGCGAAAATAACAATCGAGAAGAATGATGACCGGGCCTTGCTACTGGTTGGTTATAAACCGTGAGCGGCGGCCCCACAGCGAGCGAAACAAAATTCACACGCCTACTAATTGCGTGTCCCCTACCTACTCCTGTGTCCTATGATAACGCTATCCCCGCATCAATTATTTTTTTTTTGAGAGGAACCGGGTTTTATTTCACATATGATATAGTATTACATTGTTTTCCTTGCAACGACACCCCTGAGAAAAAACAAAAAATACATTCAAGTCCTTGCAAGATCTCCCAGCCCTCTTCGTCGTCGGCAACCGGATGAGCCACACATCGAACCACCGCTGCATTAAGAAGCAGAGGAACTCGCCGAGCTCGCAGCTTGAAACCGACACCCTTCTCGACGAAGATACTTTGGCCCCGTTCGGCTTGCTGAATTTTGGCTGAAACTGACCGGAAAAACACGGTTCTAGCTAAATTGTTGTGAGAGAAAAAACACTATTCCGGCTTAAAAAACAGTGCCGTTTTTAAGGTAAGCCGAACGGAGCCTTTGTAATTTTTGAATGGCACAACAAACCGCATATCAAACCTGATACGCACTTCAAACGTTTATACGGGCGTAGTACACGGCCTGCCTATGCAATCCATAGGCTCGCACTGGCGAAAATGATTTCGTTCCCAGGCCCGGGCCGGGACAAAGGACATGAAGGGCAAACAGTACGTTGATAGCTAGCCATCCTAGCTCCTCCGTTCCTCAGGGGGGGGAAACATCATTCTCCAGATCTTACTTCCAACAGCTGCAGGCAAACTGCGCTTTTCATTGGAACCAGGCTTTACTACCTTTGAAGAAGCTTCTTTTATTTAGTTTAAGGTGGCGGCGTAGCACGAAGGGACATGCATGTAGCGCCTAGCCCTAGCGAAACGAATGCCGATGCATCCATCGGGTTTGCACCGAGTTTTCCAGGGTCAAAAGGTCATATCTGTCTGTAGATCCACTCCGTGGCTTTCTCGACGGCCGTCAACTGCCGCGGACACAGGTCCCAACCGCCACCCAACGTCGGTTGGGGATGGGGTTGGAGCACAGGAACAGAAATGCCATGAATTACATGTAACGTGTTCCGTGTTCTCGCGCCATCTTAATCTTAACCAAACAACAACGTTTCAGGTGTCAGCTGCCGATCGGCATCGACCAATGTAATCCGGCTGCTGAGGCCCCCTGGGCGGTGCAGAGTGCACGTGCCGGCGTCACTTTCCGCGGGATCCCTGGCGATCGGCGACGGTGAGTTGAGCCGCAACCGCGCTAAAGCCCAAAAAGATCCGATCGAATCCGATGCTGCTAGATAGCTTGTGTGCCCGGCGAAACCAGCTGTGGTCTTGAGGGATTGGCACTTGCCACTTTGGCAGCGGCCCGGCCTCGAGGTGCCACACGGTGAGGACTGAGTTCATGCGGTTCGAATCGGTCCGAAACGACCGCATTTCCCCACCGGACAGCGCCTCCTGCCGTGACCCCGGAGGTGGGCTGCCACCTGCCAGGACGGGCTTTTGAATCCAACAATGTATGTGGAAGCAAGGCAACCACCAAAACCATGCAGCAGCAGCAGCAGCAGCTAGCAGGTTTGCTGCCTTGGGTCAGGATGCGAATCACGCGGGCACGTGCATTCGTATTGTCTCATAGTGGCCTCAAGCCCTTCAAAGACCAGCCCAAGAGTGGTTTCCTAAGCATGACATAGGGTCATGGTCGCGGTGGGTTGTTCTGTGCAATTTTAGGGAGCGGTTGCCTTCTCTGATCACATCATGGCATAATGGTGCCCACTCACAAGCTGTTGTGTGCTGCGGAACGTGGGCGCAAAAATCAAAATGATATGGAAAGAGTGGTGACAAGATCCTAACATACAGGTATGTTAAGCCTTGGATCCAATGGTACTCAAACGAAGAAGACCCCATGTACGACCCCTGTAATATCACTCAGGGGCTAGGAGGCTATGCTTGTCGGGCACGCTCGCGTGTACCATCTGGTAGAGAGACCCGGCCAAGCCTGACTTGACCGCAGCATCTGCCAGGGGCTTGAGGCTTCCTCGAACTTGGGCTCTCGATCTACGGCACCTCTAGGCCTAGCCCTTGGCTCTAGCCCGGCTAATGATGTTAGCCAAGGCCCAGGCACAAGAAGACAAGCCCCGCTACCGATTACCAATTACTCTTGCTTGCCTCTACCAATTACTCCCCTGACAGGGTCATGTCCAAGGCATGACATAAGAAGACAAAGCTTCCCATGGCCTCCGAGGGTCAAGGGCTCCTGAGCCCGTGCGTCCACCCCTAGAGCTGATCTCCTTCGCCACCAAGAAGACTCCAGAAGGTCTCACACGGGGGAGGCCAGTCCAAGCCAACACCATCTGATATGCAGAGTCTCAAAGTAGAGTAGCCCAACGACACCTAGGATTCTTACTACAAAACAACTTGATGGTCCATGGCCCAAACTAGGATAAACCGTTGCATCTTCTTTGCATAATTCTTGTGTTCCTGAGTCCACCCAAGCCACCGGAGACCCCGTACTCTAACACAAACTTGAACAACATGCTTGCCATGGTTTTGACCCCATGACAACTAGGGATGTGCGTAGCTTACTTGGTTCACATCGCTGAGTGGCGATCGTTGCTCTGTCTTCCCTCCGATTGTTTACCTGCTTTGCGGGGTTTCCCAAGCTATTTGTAAATGTAAGTGAATGTGTGTGCATCTCGAGCACCCGTGACGGTTATAAATACACAAGAGTGGTACGGTGGGTGAGGCATTCGCTTTGAGTCGCCTGCTCCACCACTTCCCTATGTCTTGCTCTTATGTGTTCGGTGCTCCTTCTCCACCAACCGAAATGGATCGCGGCAAGCGGCCCCTGTAGGGGTGTCGGGTGCCAATGGGGCACCACCATCTCTTCGTCCTTGCCTATGCGATCAGGGGTAAGTGCATTCGGATGATATTCAAGTTTCAAGCTTCAACCTGTATTGATTGTGTGTGTTTGTCGGGCTGCCTCCCATGCCATGTCCAAAGGGGCCACCAGCACCGCTCATGCCATGACCCCGCCCATAGGGGTGTCGAGCTCATCGTCATCCTCCTTGGATGATTGGCGTGAGTTCTGCGAGCTCATCCATGGGGCAAACGAGGCCCGCCAGTGCTACTCTAAAGCCACCTGTGAAGTGAACCAGCTGGAGTGTTGTCTTGACGTAGTCAGGGTGGCCCTCGAGGCGTTAGAGAGGGAGACCACCACCGCGTAGGCAGTGGCCGCTGAAGCCCAGGCCCGCATCATGGGTAAGGGTGCTTATTCGTCTTGTTGTCCTGTTCATTGCTTGCCATTCCTAATCTTCCTATCTTCTTGTTGTCAGCGTTGGTGGAGCAGCTGGTGGCCTCTTGGCACAAGACAGAGGGAGCTTGCCTTTCAGAGGTTCTCCTAATGGAAGACTGTGAATGCGTGGTGGTGTGGCCAAAGTCCAACAAGGAGTCAGTGTCGCCCTCATCACCCTATAGCTCTGCACTGGCCAGGACTTCCATCGGGTGGCGCCTGGGTTCCCAACCATGCCAGGCAGGAGCGGGCGAGCTAGTCGGTAATTTTGCCACTGCTATGACTGCTGTTGTGGCTGCCATAAATGTGGAGGACATCCTTCGCGTTGGTAGCCAGGGACCTTAGGTTGTACCTAGGGTCTTTTAATAAATAAATTTTCTTAGTTGTATCTTTTGCTTCTTTTACTTTAGTGTGCTCGTCGATGATCTGATTGTTTGAATGCCGTAGTGCGACTCTGTTTTTGTGACCAAAGTATTGTGGGACAGATCTAGCGGTAGTGCGCCTTTCATCATATTTTTTTCTTTGGGTCATGACAATCTTTCTTTTGGTGAGCATCGGTGCATGGTATGCCATAGTGTAGCCCCTATGAGCGAACCATGTCGACTAGCATGCGCCGATCGACATGGGTCACTTGGGGTTGCACGCGTCATCAGAGTGTCCCTTAGACGTGCGCTCATTGAGGCACGTTCCAATCTCTAGGCATAGGGAGGATTCATTGATCATTATGTACAAATTCTTAGTTGGCTGAGAGTAACTTTGATGTGAACGCTGAGTGTCCACACCACTGGTCATGGCCTTCATCATTAGTGGTGCTCAACACGGCGAGGCCTAGAGCACACGGCTCACTGAATCGAGGAATGCACTATGTCATGAGCCCTCTGGCGCTCGTCAATCGCATCATCCTCGTGCCTCATCGTATGCTGTGGACAAGGTTGCAAAGCATGACCTCCACGTGCTCCCCTACCACGTAGGGTAGTCATGTTTGGGGTTAGCCCCCGGGGGTTGGCACGCGGCTATCACGATGTCGTAATTTTCCCATTCATAAAGGTGGGCCTGCTGGAGGTCGCCTCCTATAGTGATAATTCCGTGAGGACTAGACATCTTGAGCTTCAGGTAGGTGTAGTTAGGGACGTCCATGAACTTAGCGTAGCATGGTCGGCCCAAGATGGCATGATAGGATCCGAGGAAATCCACTATTTCAAAGGTGAGCGTTTTTGTGCAGAAATTGGCTTGACCTCTGAACGTCATGGGTAAGTCGACCCACCCTAGGGGAATGGCCTGAAGCCCGAGTATGACTCCATGGAATGGGGCACCGGATGGTCATATCGCCGCTCGCAATAGCCCCATGGCATAGTACATCTCGGCGTAGAGGAGGTTCAGACCGCTCCTGCCATTCATGAGGACATGAGATAGCCAGGTCCTACCAATGATTGGATCTATGATGAGGGGAAAGTGCCCCGATTGTGGAATGTGGTCAAGGTGATCTTTTTTGTCGAAAGTGATCATGGTTTTTGACCATATCAGGAAAGTTGGGATAGCTTTGCCCAGAGCGACCGCATTGACCTCCCTTACCATGAGCTTCTATCGGCGTTTGGACTCGTACGTCACTGATCCATTGAAGATCTTGTGGCACCCTTTCGGGTCAGGATACACGTCCCCTTTTTCCTCATTGCTGACAGGCCTAGATGGCTCGTGCGTGTCGGTTGCCTTGTAGTCGCCACTGAAGTAGTGCTTGATGAGGTTGCACTCTTTGAGGGTGTGCTTGACTAGATAGCCATAGTTGTGGCATGACATCTTGACCATCTTATCAAAACTAACGTGGTTGAGCTTGCCAGTCTTCTGCCCATGGACCTTGCGACTGCCACGACGAACTCGCTATCGTGGTGCCTCTAGCTATGCTTCTTGCCCTTTACCCATCGATTGTGGTCTTTAGCCTCATCCGTGGGTTTAGCTTGAGCCTTACCCTTGTATTTGCTAAAGATTGCATGGATGACCCCCTCGCCGGAGGCGTGGCTTGTCATGAGGTCGAGCAACTCCCACGTCATCCACGGTTTGCAGCATCCAAGCTCGTGAACAAGTGCTTCGTTGGTCGTGGTGAAGATGAACGCTCCGATCACATCCGCATCCACGATATTGGGAAGCTCATTGCACTGCATGGAAAAGCTATGGATGTACTCGTGTAGAGTCTCTCCTGCTTTTTTGTTTGTAGGCTTTAAGATCCTAGGAATTTCCAGGGCGCACGTATGTGCCATGAAAGTTCCCTATGAAGATGCGCTTGAAGTATACCCATGAGTGGATATTATCCACGTGGAGATGCTTGAGCCATGCCTAGGTGCTTTCTGCAAGGTAGAGTGGCAAGTATTAGATGATGAAGAGATCATCGTCCGCCCCGCCTACTCGATAGGCAGGCGACAGTCTTCCAACCACACAGCGGGGTTGGTGTCCCCGGAGTACTTGATGATGTTAGATGGCATGCAGAAACACACGGGAATGGTGTTTGTTGGATCCTTTTTGTGAACGCCTACAGGCCGTAGGTATCCGGGCTTGGGCTACGTCGAGCGTCCTGAACCCTAGGATGTTGGCCATGATTGTTCGGGTCGCTGTCACCGTAGTGTAGTTGATCTTTGCCCGCCTAGTCTGGCCTAGGGTGCCTAGCGCCTTGAGTTAGACGTGCATGGTGGTTTCCAATGTAGCGGTTGCACGCTAGGGAGGGTTCCCACCTATGCATCGCGTCACCGTCACCTAGTCGAGCTCGCTTGGCATGTGGTGCCCCTCGGGGGTGCCAGGCGCTGAGGGGACACCGCCTCTCCATGGAGCTTTGAGACCGCTGCACCGCTGCAGTTTCCAGCAGGTCTTATAGCTCCTCATGGACCCGATTTTGCTCAAAGATCGAGGGTTCAGGCTTTGTCCGCATGATCATGGCGGTTGCTACAATGTTTTGGCTAGCTTGAGGAAAGACAAGCATCTCCCTCTTGCCCTGTTGGATTTGATCATACACATGGTGTGCCCATGCCCACACGCCCTCAGCATCGAGGTGTTATGGGCTAGGGCAACCATCATCATGGCATTCATTGGCCTGATCAGCTCATGGGCCCTGGCTTTCTAGGCGCTCCTGGTCATACTCGGCCTATTCTCTAGGGTGCATGGAATCAGATAGGCGTAGTCCTCTATGTCCTCTACCGGCGCCACCCCATCTTCTGAGAGGTGCAACATGTTGCATTCTCTAAGTGGATGGTAGCTCCCTTCAGAATTAGACTCATAGTCTATGTTCTTAGGGGTCGCTAGCAGGAGGTCATAGATGGACTTCGGATCCCGCTCCATCATCCCCACAAACCCGGAGGATTCTGGCATCATCGAATGGCCATTGCGCTTGGCTAGCTCCCGCTCGAAGTGTGCAATCGCGTCCCTCATTTTGGAGGGTAGTGCGGTGCTAAGGTTCAGAATTTGGCCTTTGGTGGCAAGGGGTTGCTTCCAGAGAATTGGGCAAAAGTGTTTGCCAACACGTAGAAAACACATCAGCTTAGCTTTGGCTTGGGTTTTGCCCCGAGATATGCGTCGATTCTGCATGCTAGTGCATCAGAGTTGATGATCGCGGGACCGACTGGGGTCGGTATGTGATCTGGCATCGAGATGTGCAGTGAAGCCGCATTCTCTTCGCTGAGCCACAACTGTCCTAGGCGATCAGCTATGAAGTCCAGGTCCCGAAGCGCAGAGCTTAGTCGGGGAGAAGACTGTTAGCGGGACCTGGCCCGTCGATGTTGGCGAACTCGAGGCTTCCAAAGCAACTCCGACGTGCCAAGAGCAAGTTCAACATAAGTGCAGGGAGCCATCACTCCCTTCTCAACAACGAGAGGGCACGACTGTCCCCTACCTATCGCGCCAACTATCAGTGTTTTGTAAACCAGACTAGTAAATTTATACGATTGCCACGCTACTCTAGAAAGATGATGGTAGCATCCAAAAGACACAAGGATTTATTCTGGTTCAAGTCGAAGCCCTATGTCTAGTCTCAGAGATGATCGAGTACATGTTCCTTACTTGAATGCTCTGAAGTTCTTATAATGGGGGTGCAAGAATGGGGAAAGAGGTAGGAGAGCTAGAGCTAGGAGACGGACTGCCCGAAGGAAAGCATCAGGAGCCATTCTACGATGTAATAATGACTGAATGAGTCTAGATCGCCAAGATGGGTGCCTTGGCAGTCCTTATATAGAGTTCGGGACCAGGGCGCGTACAAAGAATAAGGTTCTCCCGACCAATGGGTCATGAGCCTAAAGGAGGACCTAGCTAACTTGGCTTGCAAGCTACGCCGTCTTGTGGTGCATGTCTAGGCATGGTTGTCGTCACGGTCCTATGGCCACGTCGTGGCATGGTGTGGTGCGGTGCTATTGTGCTGGCCGTGGCGGCACTGTAGGCACAGTGGTAGTTCGCTAGCCGTCCTATACGACATGGTCTCCGCCATGGTCTTCATCATCGCCTCCTAGTTTCCTGGTGCATCGTACAAGAGTTGGTAGCTGCCCCCCGGTCGTCGATCACCAGGTTTGCTTGTGGAGTTGGTGGCCACGATCCTGGGCTCCAGGATTGTGGCTCCCGCCGGTTTGGATGGACTCCAAGTCAAGGCCTCCATCATGGATCTCATCCCATGGTGGGTAGGATTGTACATACGTCTTGTTGGTCCGTATTTGGACGGTGGGTCGCCGTACTGACAGTCACGTCGTGTGGAGTTGTCTTGTCCGTGCTGTGTGGTGCAAGGATGGCGTCTGACTGGACCAAGGGGAATGTTCCTTGCTAGGTCAGTGTGGCGTCCTTACCCTTGTCAGGGCATGCATGCCTGGCTAACTCGACCTCTCCCGTTCCTCCTAGGACTCGAGACGGTCGAGAGGTCGTGAGTCTTTCTATGCGTCGTGTGGCTAAGGCGGAAGGGAGAGGTCATGGCCAACCCTGGCCTTGGCGTCCGGCCTAGTTCACTTGCTCAGCTAGACCTCGGTCGTTTGGGCCTTCACTAGCTGATGTATCGTGGGTCGTTCGGCCTGCTAACTAATCGATGCCTTAAGACACCTGGGGATCATGACATCGACAGGCGGACTATGAAAAAATCAAAGGAGAGACGATTGGATTGACCTTTAATGTACTCTTGTTTTCTTAAAATAATTTTGTATTAAGAAAAACAATGGGCAGCATATAAGATTTAAACTATCTTATATGCTGCCCATTATTTTTCTTAATAATTATTAGATCTTTGAGTGTCTTTATTCAGAAAAACAAACCTGTTTTGATGTACGATGGCCAAATTTAGTTTTGGACGTCTAAATGGGCATCTTGCTGGAAATACACAAGCCCATCTTCTCGCTTCCTCTTCTATTGTTGTTGCTCCACATTAGCGCCGGATGCACCATGGTCGCCCGCTCAATGCACCGCTACCACCACGCGCACCATGCACATCGCTGCCCTCCCCCGCGCCTCAGACGCCACCAACGTCCCTACGCCTCCCATCCGCCGCGAGGTTGGCCACTCCGGGGCTAGCATGAGCTCGAAGATCCGTGTCTGCGTCACCCAAGCCCCACGCTATGTTGGCGCTTGGAGCCAAAGACCTATGCCTAGCCGACAGAGCACCATGACACAGATCGGGGACGAGTCGGCCTTAGTTTTTTGTGGGATGGGCTACGCGGCCTGTTCGCTTGAACTTATCAGCTGACTTTAGCTAGAATCTAAAGTATTTTTCTCTCACAATAAAACAGCTTCAGCCAGCTTATCAGTCGGCTTTAATACCAGCCGAATAGGCCAAATCTAAGGGGGTATACTCTCCCTGTGGACTGGTCGCCTCCGTCCAAACACTTTTAAAATAAGGATCAACTGAGCCCATTACTGATCATCTCTGGGACCAAACACATGCGAGTACTCCCTCCGTCCTTCATTTAGAGGCGTAGTAGCATTTTTCACCGAGACCAAGGAGAACTTAATTGTCGTAACCTCCAGCCGCAACGCCGCAAAATCCCTTCGTATCCCACGCTGACCGTAACTCCCTGCATGGCTGCATGCAAAAGCATTCAACGCTCGCGCAACGCCGGAACGCCCGCTGACCGCGCTCGTCGCTCCCGCGTTTTTAGTTTCAGTTTGCAGTTGAAAATTGCCGCGTTTTGAGTTTCAGTTTTGCTGTTAAAAATTACCGCCATGCATAAGAACTCAAATCTCCCGCTTACAGGTTTCAGGGTGTTTAATTTTTCACAGTTGCCGCGCCTATGAAGCCTCCACAGTTCTATATATACCCTCTCCTGCAACCTGTTCTAATCAGCTCTCTCTCTCGTCAATTCTCCTCTCCCTACCTCTCCAATCCATGGCGCCATTAGGCTTTGATCTCAACCAAGAGGCGCCCCCAGATTGGGACAATCCAATTGACTGGGAAGCCATCGGCGAGTGGGAAGGGCCTGCACATGCTCTCGGCTACAACTTTGTGTGGGATGATGGAAATAATGGTGCCGCTAGTTTTCAAAGATTCAGTTTGTTTTGTGCCAAATATGATTCCGCTGACTTGTTTTTCCCTCTGCTTTTCTAGTTGGAGATCATGACGACGATGCCGACGACCATGGCGCCCAGCAAGGAGATGCCGACGACCATGGCACCCAGCAAGGAGATGCCGACGACCATGGCGCCCAGCATGGTGATGCCAGTGACCATGGTGCCCAGCAAGTCGATGCCGCGAGCAATGCTTTGGATCATGGAGGAAACAATAACACTGGGGAGGGTAAGCTAGCATTTCTATCATCAGCATCTGTTAGCTTCTTTGTTGCATGGTACTGTAGCACGTTGCTTTCATGCACGTTGCATGAGCATGAGCATGACCATATTATACTTTCACGTTGTACTACCATGTTCTTTGTTTTAAATTCGATTTATCTTTGCAGCTTCTGGTGGGAGACAGAGGAAGTTCTACACCGATGACATTAAGATGGCTATATATTGTGATTTGTTAGCCAAAACAAAACCACCTATACTACAAGCGTGGAGTGAGTAAGGAAGTTGCACAGAAATACAGTGTGACTCGTAGAGTAGTGCAGAGGATATGGCGAGAAGGACAACTTGCTGGTGGGATACATGGTGTTAAAAATAAGTTGGTTAGGAATTGTGGTCGCAAACGAATTGAGATAGACATGGAAGCCATAAAAAACGTGCCTTTGAAAGAGCGCACAACCATCCGTGATCTAGCCAATGCGCTCGGTGTGTCTAAAAGCGCACTTCATAGTCAGTTTTAGGGAGGGTTATTTCCGTCGGCACACAAATGACCTAAAGTTTAGTTTAACAGATGAAAACAAGAAGGCACGAGTTAAGTACTGCTTGTCCCTGCTCACAAACAACATTCCAAATGCTCCCACGTTCAAACCAATGTACAACATCGTGTACATCGATGAGAAGTGGTTCTATAGGACTAGGCGTAACCAAAAGTAGTATCTCGCCAGTGATGAAGAAAGACCACAAAGAGCGGTTAAAATCAAAAACTTCATTGAAAGGTCATGGTTCTTACTGTGGTTGCTCGGCCTAGATTTGAGCATGGTGTATGCACCTTTGATGGGAAAATTGGCAATTTTCCCTTTGTCTACGTAGAGCCTGCAAAGAGACGGAGCCCCAATAGAGATAGAGGTATGACATGCATATGTACTTAAAATTTTCCCTTTTCTATTTAATTTTCCCTTTTTTACTTAATTTGGCTAACAAATGGTATATGCTTTCTGTAGGTGTCATGGTAACAAAGGCCATGACGTCTGTTACCAAGGAAATTAGCCGACAATTCCTTATCAACAAAGTCCTCCCTGCAATAAAGGAAAATGGCCAGCCGAAGAAAGAGGAATGCCAATATTCATCCAGCAGGACAATGCCAGGACTCACGTTGCTGTAAATGATCCAGCATTTGTAGAAGCTGCCCAAGCAGATGGGTGGGACATACGGCTAACATGCCAGCCACCAAACTCACCCGATCTTAATGTGTTGGACCTTGGTTTCTTTGCAGCAATTCAAGCGTTGTTTTACAAGGGAACTCCAAACAACATCGAAAAAATTGTGGAAAAGGTTGACAAGGCATTTCGCGAGCACCCTGTGGATAGGTCCAATCGGATTTTCCTAACATAACAGAGTTGCATGATGGAGATCATGAAGCAAAATGGAGGACAATATTACAACATCCCGCACATGAAGAAGAAGCACTTGGAGATGACAGGCAACCTTCCAATTAGCTATGAGTGTTCGATGGAAATTTACAATCAAGCATTAGGATTCGTTGGTTAAACTTGCTTCTTTTGCCATGATGTTTAGAGTATCTTTTGCATGGGTAGCGTCTGTTTACTTCTTTCCTGTTAATCTTAAGCTAGTCATGATGTTTAGACGATGCATGTTTAGAGGGACTTTTGAAATGAATGCATGAAGAAATAGATAGACATAAGCACTTCTAGGTAGCATCAGCGTTACATGCACTCTTACTACTGCTCGGTTACATTGAATCAAAAACAACTACTCTTGCTGTTCGCCTACACTGGTTGAATCTTGAATATCAGCATCACTCTTGGCCATCCATATGTGTGCAGGGAGCAATACAGTATCGTCATCCATCTTTAGATCGTCGATGTTAGGGAAAAGTACCTTGCAGTCAAACTCGTTGAAGCTATGGATCCATGATGTGATCTCATACTCACTGTGTATGAGACCACAGCGAGAGCATGGAATCCTGATGCCGCGACGGATTCGCCACTCCTCACGATCGATGGTAACGAGCTCGCTCTCGTCCTCGGAGTCCGGCGCCCAGTTGAGACCACGAATGAGCACCGACGAAGCGACCGCGCCCTTTGCCGGCGAAGCAGCTGCGTCCTTTGCCCGCGAGGTGGCCGAACCCTTTGCCGGCGAGGTGGCCGAACCCTTTTCCAGTGAGGTGGCCGGCGAGGTTTCCGCGTCCATGGCCGGTGCTTCTCTTTCGTGGCTGAGTACGCAAGCGGGAGGGATAAAATAGGAAGCGCAGTTGGGAAGGGAGAGCAACTTGCATGCATGCATGCAGCTGATACTGGAAGCGAGGCGTCGCAGTTAGTATGCGCGAGAATACAGGACGTGAGCGCTGGCTCCCGATGCACCCAACGGCTTAGGCGCCGGTGAATTCACAAACCTTTTCCCAAGCCAATACGCCTCTGAACGAGGACGGAGGGAGTATTTGCCAAGCATTGGCACAGGGAGCTTGGGCCCACAGGCCTAGTTCTAACGTGGCGGTCTCCCAGGTTCTTTGTGACGACTGTACTGCACGGCGATTCGGTAAGAGCAAGACTAATAATACAGCCGGCTTGCTAGCTATAAGGTTCTTTGCAGCCTTCTCTCAGCCCACTCATACAGTAGTTAGCTGTTTACAATTAATACATGGCCCACTTGTCTCTCTCACAGACTTTCTTGGTTCTTGTGCCCAAGCCGGCTGTAAGCTTACAGCCCACTTCTTCTCTCTCTCCTCCTCTCCTTTCATCCTCTCTCCTCCTCCTCCTCTCCTCCATCTCAGCATTTAGTCACTTACACAGCCAGCCCTGCTATTATACTTGCTCTAAAGCCGAGCTCCGTGCCTCCGTCAGATTTAAGCCATCCTCCTCTGGCGCTGACACCAGACTGGCGTTGGTTGTGTGTTGTGGACGGACGGACATGGACCGACAGTGCAAAGTACTTCCCTGCACCAAAAGATGTTTGGGCTATGTTGGGAGGATGACACGGTGGGCGGTGGCAGGCCCACCGTTTCGTCGGTGGCGCACTGCTCACTTTCGTGCTCCATCGCAAATGATCGGGGCCAAAAATAGAAGCCCCAAGAGCTCACGAGCGGCTGCTCGCTCTCCGCAGTGCTGCTGCTGCCCGATCGGCCTCGCTTTTGTCCTCCTGGCCTGGGCAAACACTTGCTTTATTATTACTGCCACACTCCACTTGTTGGTTGTGTAGTAGTACTTTTGGTGTGTGGTTTGGGTTGTTTGACCTGCGATCAGCGTCGAATGAAATGGCATCCACCGACAACCGGAGACGCAAGAAATGAATGCGCAGGGGGCGGCACTCGCTTCGGAGCCAAGGGAGGATCCGGCGATGCATTTGTTTATGTGCTCCGATGAAGGCCGTACCAAGTCAGATTTTGTTAGGGAGATTTGACCAAGAACGTTAGAAATTGGGATACCATACCAGCGATGCTAACCAAGAACATTAGAAAACCCACCAGAAGCTCGTCGTCGTCAGAATCAGCAATTCAATGCCCAGACTTGAGACTTGCACGCTGTTCGCTGATGCTGTAATTTGGTTTATACTGAAATGTTGTAAGAAAAAAAAAACTATTTTACATCTCAAAAGTAGTTATGAATAAGCTCGAGCCAACAGCGCATTCACTCGTCCGTCAAAACCAAAAATAAACACCTCCTGATAAACACGCACTGAGCCTCACTCTAGTGGTAACCAGTAGAACTAAAAAAACCAAGAACAGAAACATCTAAACCGAAGCACGAATACACTATTTTCTCCCGATCGAGAAAAAAAAAACACAAACCTCGCAAGCACGCCATCACAACCACGATCATACGCCAAGTCGCCAATGGATCATCACCGGAAAAAAACGCAAAAAAAAGCCCTTCGTCCATCGATCGCTAAGCCAATGCTGAGGCCACGGCCGCCGCCAGCGCGGCGGCGAGCCGCCACCGGGCGCACGGCGCGCCGGCAGCCGCGCTCTTCTTGGCGTCCTTCTGGTCCACAGGAGCCGCGTTGTCTTCCGCGGCGGGGCCGGGCGCGTCAGCCACCGCGGGCGGCGCGTGGCGCTGGCGCGCGGCGGCCTTGCCGGCCTTGGTGGGCGCGTCCGCGGCAGCGTGCGCGGGCGCCGGGGCCGGCGTCGGCGCCGGCGCGGGCTTGAAGAGCTCCACGGGCTCCACCACGGCGCTGATGACGTAGATGGCGAGCGGGTCCTTGTCGACCGCCGTGGACCTGACCCGCGCGGGCGGCGCGCCGCTGCCGGCGGCCGTCCTGATGGTGACGACGTCGCCTTGGTTCTGCACCGTGAAGTTGAAGTTCCGGGCGGCGCCGTCGGTGGCCAGCGTGTTCATGGGCCCGTTGTTGGACTTGAGGCTCCCCAGCGAGTAGTGCACGGGCACGGCGTGGAAACAGCAGCAGCTCCGCCTTGCCGTCCGCGCTGAGGTTCCTGTACTTGGGCAGGAACGCCCGCACGGCGTCGTCGGAGGGGCAGAACACCGTCATGCCGCCCTCCACGGCCGACTGGTACGTCGACGACGCGTCCGGGGACGCCGCGATCAGGTCCGCGAACGCCTTGCACCCGCCCTTGGCCATCTCAGCCGTCACGTTCGGAGGCGCCGGCGGCGCCGCTGCCGCGGGAGCCTTCGCCACGGCCGCCGCCGCTGGCGTTGTGGTGGTGGTGCGCGAGGGGAGGAGAAGGGGGGAGGCGGCGGGCGCGGCGGAGGCGGCGCATTGTGCGGGGCGAGACCGTGGTGCGGAGTGCGGCCGGCTGGGCGCGGTGCTGTGCGCCTGTGCGTTCGCGTGGGAGTGAGGGGAGTGGGAGCAGGATGGACAGTGGCGTGCACTTAGCTCTGTGTGTAGCGTGATGCCACTGCCCCCTGCTGCTCAAGTTATTTGCATGGCATGCCATTGCTCCGGGGTTTTTTTTTTCTTTGCACCAGGTTATTGATCCTCTGAAGTGAACAGTCTTTTCTTGTCCCAGTCCTACCATATTTTCCTCTTTCGTCTTGATTTTTGGTGGAGAAGCAATGCGTTGCTGATCTGTGCAGCACCATCAACTGCCATCAACAATCATCCCACGAACGGATGAACCCAGTGCATGCATAGTTAAATTTGTCCGCTTCTTGGCTCTAGCTAGCTGTGCTGTGCATGTAGGAGTACTACATGCTATGGTATCCTTTTCGAGCATGCGAAAATAACAATCGAGAAGAATGATGACCGGGCCTTGCTACTGGTTGGTTATAAACCGTGAGCGGCGGCCCCACAGCGAGCGAAACAAAATTCACACGCCTACTAATTGCGTGTCCCCTACCTACTCCTGTGTCCTATGATAACGCTATCCCCGCATCAATTATTTTTTTTTTGAGAGGAACCGGGTTTTATTTCACATATGATATAGTATTACATTGTTTTCCTTGCAACGACACCCCTGAGAAAAAACAAAAATACATTCAAGTCCTTGCAAGATCTCCCAGCCCTCTTCGTCGTCGGCAACCGGATGAGCCACACATCGAACCACCGCTGCATTAAAGAAGCAGAGGAACTCGCCGAGCTCGCAGCTTGAAACCGACACCCTTCTCGACGAAGATACTTTGGCCCCGTTCGGCTTGCTGAATTTTGGCTAAAACTGACTGAAAAAACACGGTTCTAGCTAAATTGTTGTGAGAGAAAAAACATTATTCCAGCTTAAAAAATAAGTTAAATAGTGCCGTTTTTAAGGTAAGCCGAACGGAGCCTTTGTAGTTTTTGAATGGCACAACAAACCGCATATCAAACCTGATACGCACTTCAAACGTTTATACGGGCGTAGTACACGGCCTGCCTATGTAATCCATAGGCTCGCACTGGCGAAAATGATTTCGTTCCCAGGCCCGGGCCGGGACAAAGGACATGAAGGGCAAACAGTACGTTGATAGCTAGCCATCCTAGCTCCTCCGTTCCTCAGGGGGGGAAAACATCATTCTCCAGATCTTACTTCCAACAGCTGCAGGCAAACTGCGCTTTTCATTGGAACCAGGCTTTACTACCTTTGAAGAAGCTTCTTTTATTTAGTTTAAGGTGGCGGCGTAGCACGAAGGGACATGCATGTAGCGCCTAGCCCTAGCGAAACGAATGCCGATGCATCCATCGGGTTTGCACCGAGTTTTCCAGGGTCAAAAGGTCATATCTGTCTGTAGATCCACTCCGTGGCTTTCTCGACGGCCGTCAACTGCCGCGGACACAGGTCCCAACCGCCACCCAACGTCGGTTGGGGATGGGGTTGGAGCACAGGAACAGAAATGCCATGAATTACATGTAACGTGTTCCGTGTTCTCGCGCCATCTTAATCTTAACCAAACAACAACGTTTCAGGTGTCAGCTGCCGATCGGCATCGACCAATGTAATCCGGCTGCTGAGGCCCCCTGGGCGGTGCAAAGTGCACGTGCCGGCGTCACTTTCCGCGGGATCCCTGGCGATCGGCGACGGTGAGTTGAGCCGCAACCGCGCTAAAGCCCAAAAAGATCCGATCGAATCCGATGCTGCTAGATAGCTTGTGTGCCCGGCGAAACCAGCTGTGGTCTTGAGGGATTGGCACTTGCCACTTTGGCAGCGGCCCGGCCTCGAGGTGCCACACGGTGAGGACTGAGTTCATGCGGTTCGAATCGGTCCGAAACGACCGCATTTCCCCACCGGACAGCGCCTCCTGCCGTGACCCCGGAGGTGGGCTGCCACCTGCCAGGACGGGCTTTTGAATCCAACAATGTATGTGGAAGCATGGCAACCACCAAAACCATGCAGCAGCAGCAGCTAGCAGGTTTGCTGCCTTGGGTCAGGATGCGAATCACGCGGGCACGTGCATTCGTAGTGTCTCATACATCGCTATATACTCCCTCCGTACCCATAAAACAAGTAGTTTAGAACAGGATTGTGCATATCAAGAAAAAATTAAGATTAATTTTCCATCATTGCCCTTATTAAATAGGTCTGCGCGTGCTGCTTATCCAGCAAACTTTCGTAGCTCGAGTGGCCAAGGCTCTGCGGCCCGAGGACGGACGTCCACCATTTGAATGCTGGCAGCCGTGGTATTTTTTTTGTATTCGCCAGATTATTTGCATGGCACTGTGCTTCGTTGCATGGCGCTGTGCTGCTTGAGTTTGGGCGCGTGAGGTCGGGGTTTGGCCATTCGCGCGCGCGTGCAGGAGCGTTTCGGCACAGGTGACGCGCGCGTGTAGGAGTGTTTTTAGCGTTTGCTCCCATTTTGCTTTCTCGCGCGTGTGTTGGCGCGTTTACAGGTTCGCTTGCTTTCAAATTTTCGGTGTTCAGACGCATTTTCGGCGTTCTCGCGCGCGTGTTGGCGCGTCTACACACGCCGCTCCCAGTACTATAAAACGTTCAGATGCTGCTCCTAGTACTGCATCTACTCCACGCCTTTTCTTCTTTCCTTCCTGCTTCTACTCCCAGTACAAATGTCTGATTATATTCCTAGTTTTGATCTCAACGTACTGGCATCCGAAGATGACGAAGCCGACACTGGGTTCGATCTCAACGTTCCAGCACCACAAGATGACGACGACGACAACGTGTTCGACATCAACGAGCCAGAAGTTCACCATGGCGGTAATGCATCACTTAGCGCTCTTGTGTGTTTCTTAGCATATGCAGATTTTGCTCGGTTCTTAAATCATTGTTTCTTTTTTTTTACAGTGCTTGATTTGAACTTACCACTAGATGAGTTCGGTGCAGTTAATTTCGACTATCTACAAAATCTTGCTGGTAACTTTTTTTTTGACACAATCACATTATTCATTTTAGTTAAGCCACGGCTACTTTGTTGAAGCGCTTGCTAATGATGCTACGGATACTTTGTTTCTTTTTTCCTCTACTAGATCATGCTCATGATGCTACCGTTCAACCAAATCCTCGAAGGAAGGACATGACAGACCACGAGTGCGCACAAGTGTACCAAGCTTTGTTGACTAGAAGCAATAATGGGAAACTAAGGAGGAAGGATACAAGCATCGTTGCTGCTCAATTTGGTGTGCACATCCGGTTCGTTCAACGCCTATGGCGGAGAGGTAAAACACAACTTGATCATAATATTCCAGTTGTGGTTACTAGTACAAAGCAGGGTAGAAGTGGACACAAGGCAATCCCACCTAATTTGGAACTTTTGCGCAACATCCCTCTCAAGCAAAGAATGACAATAGAAGATGTGTCTAGTAAACTTGGTATGAGCAAATCTAAAATACAAAGATATTTGAAAAAAGGTTTAATTAGGTGGCACTCAAGTAGCATCAAACCATATCTCACAGATGCAAACAAGAAGACTAGGTTGAAGTGGTGTGTTGATATGATTGAGCAAGGCTTGTTTGATGATCCAAGATTTAAGGATTTTTTTGACTTTGTGTTCATTGATGAAAAATGGTTCTACCTCTCTAAAAAATCTGAAAAATATTACTTGTTACCCGAAGAAGATGATCCACACCGTACTTGTAAGAACAAGAATTACATCCCTAGGTTGATGTTCTTGTGTGTTTGTGCTCGGCCACGGTTTAGAAATGGAGAGTGTGTTTTTGATGGAAAAATTGGTTGTTTTCCACTTGTGACTTATGGGCAAGCTGTTAGAGGAAGTCACAATCGTCTTCGTGGAGAAGAAGTAATCAAGCCAATTACTTCAATCACAAGAGATGTGATTAGAGATTTCATGATAAACAATGTTCTACCGGCAATTAGAGCCAAATGGCCTAGAGAGGATGTGAACAAGCCAATTTTCATACAACAAGACAATGCACCTTCACATTTGAAAGTGGATGATCCTATTTTTTGTGAGGCCACCAAGCAAGAAGGTTTTGACATTCGACTCATTTGTCAACCACCCAATTCTTCGGATTTTAATATTTTAGATTTGGGTTTCTTTCGAGCAATTCAAGCAATTCAATACAAGAAAGACGCCAAAACAATAAAAGATCTAGTTCCCGCTGTCCAACAAGTAAGTTGATCAATTGTTGACACATGTTTTATAGGCATTCACACAATATTGTCCATTCATTGATTCATTTCTTGAACTAATGTTTTGTAGGCATTCTTAGAGTACTCTCCATGGAAAGCAAACAAGATTTTTGTAACACTTCAAGGTGTTCTAAAGGAAGCAACGAAGGTGAAAGGATGCAACAGGTTTAAAATTCCTCACATGCAAAAAGATAGACTAGAGAAAGAAGGATGGCTGCCATTGCAAATTTCTTGTGAAGCTTCCTTGCTTGCTGACTACGTTGCTAGTCTCCCTACAAATTAGAAGCTGCAAGTTAGTTTATGGAGCAAATGAAAAGAAGATGCAAATTTGGAGATGAATGTATCTTAGTTTAAATGCATGCTAGCTGAAGCAATCAGTTTTTGCTTGCATGTTAGGACGACTAAATGAGACATGTACCTTACTGTTCTTTCTTTTCATCTTGCTTCATCTTTGCATCTTCCAACTTCTTCATGTTGTGGATCTCTTCCAACTTCTCGACAACATCGTCAAGAAGAAGTATTGTGTTACCTCTCATTTGAAGTTTCTCCACATCCGGAATGTAGAACTCACAATCAAACTTCTCCATGAAGTGAAAAAACCTTGCTGGGAGCTCATAGTCTTCGTGGAGAAGGCCACAACGGGCACACATGCGAGCACGGCGGCGAGCTTGGAAGCATTCTTATCCGAAGACGCCGCCAGCATGGATCGTGCCGCAGCGAGGACATAGACACTCGATGAAGTCCCTCTCCACGGAGTCTGCCACCATCTCGACGTTGTCCGGCACCACCAGCGGCACCTCGACAGAGTCCATCGCCATCTCCAAGTCCAGCGCCTCTTCTGAGTTGGGCGCCAGCTTGGACTCCGGCGCTTCCTCCGAAACCACCCCACCTCTTCTGAGTTCGGCGCCACTTCATAGTCGAGCGCCTCCTCCGTGGCTGGAGCGAGCTTCATGGCGCCGGGCTCCATGGCAAGCGTGCTGCAGGAGACGAACACGAGCACGAGGAGGACGTGCGGCGAGCGGCGAGGCGAGGCGACGAGGACATGCAGTGTGCGGCGAGCAGCGAGGCTACGCGAAGAGGATGCAAGGCGAGGCGAGGCGAGGAGGGCGGCGGGAGGAACGAAGTGCGAGGCAGTGCGAGCGCTTATTGGATCGGCCAGCGGCAAGCCAAATGGGTGCCCTGAGTAACGAACAGGCGCGATCAATGCGGGCGGCGTGCACGCGCGCGATTAAGGGAGGGGTAATCGCGTCCAAACTTGCCCTCGGGTGCAGAGAACGACATGATTTGTGAAAACTAGCCAAGTACCCAGAACGACTTGAAATCTGGGTATGGAGGGAGTAATTATGAGACTGACTTTAGAGGTAACAAATACAATGTAGGCTCCGTTCGGTTTGCTGAAACTTTGTTGAATTGGCTTAAAAGCACTGTTCTGGCTGAATTATTGTGAGAGAGAAACACTGTTCCGATTGGAAAAAAAAATAAGCTAAATAGTACGAATTATAAGATAAAATAGTCTCATACATTGCTATATAATTATGAGACTGACTTAAGAGGTAACAAGTACAATGTAGGCTCTGTTCGGCTTGCTGAAACTTAGCTGAATTGGCTGGAAAACACTGTTCTGAATTGTTGTGGGAGAGAAACACTGTTCCGACTGAAAAAAATAAGCTGAATAGTACGAATTATAAGATAAGCCGAACGGGGCAGTAATCTTCTTTTAAGTTGTCTCGTAGTAATTCTAGAGTCCTTAATTTGTGGATACAACAATGGAATGTCTGTGAGTTGCATGACAACAACTACTTGTAAAATAGTGTGTAAGTTGTCTCATGGTCAAATTTGAACTCATGAGGTGGTTGTTTCATGAAACAACAACATTTTTCTCTCTCACATCTCTCTTTCCTCCACGTCAGCAAAAATCCTACGTGACACTGCATGAGACAGACCATGAGCCTGCTGACGTATAGCAATGTACTTACCGACGAACAACCATAGTGTACGTGGAACGGTCGACGGTGCCGGCAGGCGGCAGCTGCCAATGCCAGCTACCCCGGTAGATCAGAAGAGAAGAGATTGCACGTTTGCGTCGGCTTCCAGCCCAAGAGAACACAACGACCTGCCAAACCCAACCTAAGGGCCCGTATATTTCAGCTTTTATTTATATGGCTTCTAATGGTTAAAAGCCAGAAGCTATTTGGTTAAAAGCAAGAATCTTTGGCAGAACACGTTTTGGTCACCAACCAAACAGGCCCTAAAAAGCTAAAACAGACATCCTAGCTATTAAATTGATTTTTAAAGAGTTGAAAAGCTAGTTTCTGACGAAATAAATTAGATGCTGAACACATGTTTTGATGATTTTTTTCTGGCTTTTGGTGTGCCAAGAAGCTAAAAGTATATTACAAAAGCTAATAGCAAAAAGCCAAAAGCCAGATTTTTTAACAAAAAGACTAAAGGTTTTAGCTTAAATAAATATTGCCTAAGGAGAAGGCAAAACATAGTCTTAGGACCTAGTTGTTTCAACACTTATTTGGCTTTTGCTATTAAAAAACCATGACACGAAACAAACGGTCCAACAGTTGAGTTGGCTTTTGAAAAACTATAAAGCTGGCGTCTGAGGAAATGCAATAAAAACTGAAAAACACGTTGAGGGTAGCTTTTCTGGCTTTTAATGTGCTGAAAAACTAAAAATTTATTAAAACAGCAACAATCACAATCTAAAAGCTAAAAAACAAGCTCTTGAGCCAAAAGATAAAAAACTACACAACTCAAATAAACAAACCCTCAGGCCGGATGTTTGGTCAAAAACTGAGATGTGGCTTTGTTTGCGTGGTAGTATCGGTGATGGAATGACACTACGGTTTGTTTGTTATCTCCTTGATGATGGGTTTTCAGAGGGTCGAGGTCCACATCAGACACCAGGAGAAAAGAAAAAGAGATATGAATTAAGCAAATTAAGCCTGGCCCAACCAGAGCCTGCTAGGTTTTAGCCCGCCCACAAACCTTAGTGGACAGGGCCTGAGCACAGATGTGGATGTTCGTCCGACTGGGAGGAACTACCGAAAGAATTCCACTGATCGCGATCCCTCCACGACATGCATCGTTTACATGGCTCGCCGCGCGCAAGCATGCACGATGCACGGCTGCATGCCCTGCGATCCGACCTCCGATCTCCACCGCCGGGTGCCTCATCGATCGCGCAAGCGGCACCTCAGAAAGCAGCGACGGCGGACATGGCCACGACGATGACGGCAGCCACGAGGCTGCGACGCGTGGCGCCCGCGCTCGCGCCGCTGTCGTCTTCGCCGTCGGATGAGGGGCCTGGAGCCTCCGCGGCCGCGGGGGTCCCCTTGGCCGGGCTTTCCTCGGTTTCCGGGCCGGTGCTGACCGCGGCCGACCCGTCAGGCGAGAGTACTACGACCTCCTCTTCTAACACGCCGTAGTCTTCGGAGGACGGGGCGGCGGCCATCTCGGAGGACGGGCTCTCGGCCTCGACCTCCTCCTCCGGGGCGCCGGCTGGGGCCTCAGACTCCTCCGGCGACTCGCTGGCCCCGAAGGGAGCGAAGGCCGGCGCCATGGTGGGCGCGTCCTCCAGTGGGGGAGCGGCGATATGTGAGCCCTCGAATTCTTCTGGGGCGCCCGCGGGGGCTTCCTCCGGCGACTCGCTCGGAGAGAGGTTCGGTGCCATCGTGGGCGCTTCTTCCTCCGGCGGCTCGCTCGCGAAGGGAGAGATGTCCGGCGCCATCGTGGGCGCTTCTTCCTCCGGCGGCTCGCTCGCGAAGGGAGAAATGTCCGGCGTCATCGTGGGCGCGTCTTCCTCCGGCGAAACGGCGGCAGGGCCGTTAGCGTCGAAGCCTGGTGCCATGGCGGGCGCGTCTACTTCCTCCGGGGAAGCAGCGGGCCCTTCGTTTTCGTCGCGGTAGGGCGCCGGGGCCTCGTCGGGGGACAGCCACGGGGTCTCCATTTCCCAGGCATCGTCATCAGGTGCCCCCGCGGGTGCCGCATTGGGTTCCCCGGCCGGTGCCTCCGACGGCGACGTTGACTCGGACTCGGACTCCTCCGGCGAGGGGGCTGGCGCGTGATGGACGGCGTGGACGGCGGCAGCCATTGCAACGAGGGCGAGCAGAATGCCGGCGAGTGCGGGGGCGGGGGCCATGTTGGTACGCGGCTTAGTTATTCTATCGACTGGGCAGGGAAGCTGCGGGCGTGCGACACCGGACCATGGTTAGCTCGAAGACGTAGCGCGAAGGCGGTGGCCGCGGGTCAGTTACACGGGTGGCGGAGAGTGACGGAGGTGGCATGGCTATCTTTGGCACCTTTCATCCCAACTCACATCTCTATGAGAGGAGGAGAAAAACTAACTTTATCAATAAAGCTGTTTTGAAAATAAATGTTTGACAAAAAAAAATAGCTCATGAAGCTGTTGTGAGCTGTGCCAAAAACTAGACCCTAATAAACTGCGCAGGATCAATGCAAGGTGGCTTAGACTGTGTTCAACAAGGAACCTATATCGGCATCTAAACCCAAAATGGGTAGCAAGAGACCCAAAATCAGTCTCCAACAGAGTAACTATACGGGAGGCCTATTTTCGGTTGCATGAGAGGCACAACTCAAATATGGGCATCCTCTCTCCTGGAAACCCATTTGCAGAAATGATTCTCTTTTAGGTCTTGTTGTTGAAGAAGATGCAGAATATGTATTCAACCTTTTGCCTATAGCGCTACCCAAAAGACGAATATGATCTTGTATTTTGGGTGTTGTTATTGGAGATAGCCTTATAAGATTGGGAACAGAAGGGGATGCATCTAGCTAAGCTATCCAAAATTAGTTCACTGAAGGAAAGGCCAACATTATTTACATGCAAACTTAAACTACACCATAATAAGAACTGAGATTTTTAAGTGAGAAGATGAGAAATATTCAGGCTGTTGTATCTCTGTTTCCCATACCTTTGGAAAATGAACAGTATATGTTAGGTCCGAACAAACTCAACGTCCATGAACCCTTTTTAAAAAATGTCCATAACATTTGATCTAACAAAATGCAATAACTGGATACAAATGCAACATGCCGTTTCTAGTACCTCCTTGTCGTCTGCGATAGTCAACAATCACATTCGGCGTCCCCATGTACTTTGGTGAAAATTAATAGCCAGATAAGAGAAGAGAACACCAAAGCTGCTGCCAGTTTTCATCTTTATCAGTTCAAGCGAGTGAAGCAAAAAACTTGCGGTAAGATAAACATTGTCCCTGTGTGGAAGGATATGTTCAAATGTAAACCTAGAACACGTTTTTTAATATACAAACCTAAAATCGATTTGTTAAATCTGCAGTAATGATCCATATCCTTGTTAACAAGTAAAATACTTGACAAAATGGTGGCTACCTCAATTCTGCAGTGCCAGTCTGACAAGTTAATAACATTAATATCGATTCAGAAATTTTGCCATACTTCAAAACTGTAACCAGGTTTTCCATGTTTCGTCTCATGAAGATGCTCGCTGCTTCCCTGATGGGGAAAGGAACATCGCCAGCTTGGAAACTCCAGAAACCAGTTCGTATAAGCCATTAAGCCAGTTACACACACCTAAATTGAAGTTGTCAGGGACAACAAAAGCAAAACATCCTCAAAGAACAGTGTGAAAGCTGGGAAGATTTTTCCCCAGATCATTTTCAACTCCTTGTAATTGTTTTCTTTTTTTTTTCCTTTTTTTACCAGCATGCCATAATTCCATCGCACCACAACCACGACACCACCAATGGTCAATGGATGATACCCCGCCGGCGCCGGATAGGAAAGAAGAAAAGCTTCCGCGGGGCATTGCAGAGTCCGCGCGACGGTCGCCAACGTCGCGGTGAACCACTGAAGCTTGTCCTGGGATTCAGGTGGAACGTCGGTCTCGCCGCCTCGGCAGTCGGCAGGCCGGTGGCCGGCCCGGGAGCGTCCGGTCGCCACTGCGTCGCCCTGTGGGCTCCAGTGCCCGCGCATGTTCTGCCTCGGTCATCGTAGGCATAATTTCTAGACCATGGTACTTTCCGTCAGGTCTTCAACCTGTGTATCCCACCCAGTTGTGTTTATATAAGCGCTGACAAAATTCCGTAATTGTGCAGAACCGGAATCAAATTACGGTAGATGCTCCTCGTCTCTCGTGAAAATATCTTTCCACCCCGCTTGCCCATCACGTGCTTCATCGTGTGAGGCCTCCACTGCACTCCACGACTGTGTTTCGGCGCAACTTCCACCGGCCTTCCTCTCCACCACACCTTTCATCAGCCTTCATCTCCACCGCCACATGCCCGCACCGTTGAGGGTGCTTTGCCACGTTCGCACAGCCGATGCCGCCTCGCCAAGCGAGGCCACACCCACCCGATTACGACTGTCGCCTCCACTGTGGGCACCACACGTGCCCTATCGCTAGGGGCAGCGTAGCCGCTCACCGGGGGCCGCGCAGCCGTCCGACCGCTGCCATCCTCCTTCTCCACCGTGACCGCACAGCCAAATCTCGCTGTGCAGTGCCCCGCCCACCTGTTTATCAGGTTTTGCTGAAAGCGCATGTTGCAATCGTATGTTTCAAGTGTTTCAGATGTTTCATAGGTATATTGCAAGTGTTTTAGATGGATGTTGTAAAAATAGATCGAATATTGTATATGTTGCAATGGTTGTACACTTATGTTGCAAATGCTTGTTATCAATGTTTCATCTGTGTTTTTGGACGTTGTCGGATGCCGTGAGAAGGGGTACCCTAAGCAAGACCCAAAAAACGACACGTAGACTTCGTAAAGATCGAAACCAGCTAAACACCGCTGGCCTCGGCCGATTCTCCGACTCGCCCGAGGCCCCCTCACCGCTGGCCTCGGCCGAATCTCCGACTCGCCCGAGGCCCCCTCACCACTGACCTCGAGCGACTCCCCGCCAAAGGCCTCGGCCGAGCCACCGACCCTCCGTCTCGCGCGAGGCAGGCTCGGCAGCACTCCGCTGCCTCTTCCTTCTCTCGTCCCTCTGACAAAACGTCGTGTCGCATTAACTCAGCCAACTGCTGCCCCTGACATCGACCGCATGCTCGGCACAGTGCAGCGGAATGGCCGACGGGACAGGAGGCAGGACGGGGCAGGGGTTACCCGCCACTGTGCTAACCGCTATGCACATGGTTGACGCCCATGCCTCACTGAGCTGCCAACTCCTGCTGCCAACTCCTGCTCCAAGGACAACGCAGCATGGGGAGCCACGTCTGGGCTACTGTGGCCTCGGAATCAGTACCCAGGACCAATAACTCCCTCCAAGGCCTCGGCAGTTTGCTTCAGGGGCTCGGCAGCCTGAGGACCCACGTCCGCCAGGGCCCCCCGTGATAGCTTGGCCTTGGCACTTGCAGAGCCATAGCTCCCCACGACGTCATCACACGATGACCTGCACGTCGCCCGGACTGGGCAGGGGTTACCCGCCACTGTACTAACCACCATACACATGGTAGACGCCCATGCCTCACTGTGCTGCCAACTTCTGCTCTGAGGACAACGCAGCGTGGGGAGCCACGTCTGGGCTACTGTGGCCTCGGAATCAGTACCCAGGTCCAATAGCTCCCCAAGGCCTCGGCAGTTTGCTTCAGGGGCTCAGCAGCCTGAGGATCCACGTCCGCCGAGCCCCCCGCGATGGCTTGGCCTCGGCATCTGCAGGGCCGCTGCTCCCTACGACGTCATTGCACGGTGACCAGCACGTCGCTCGCCATGTCCTGCATCAAGCTGTACTGAAGCCCCACGACGCATGAAATCGAGTATGACCGGCGCGTCACTTCTGCACGACAAGGACGGGGCCACTCCATCGACCATACCACAACAGTGGCCGGCTACAGGGCTCGGACACGCCACCCCATTTACAGAAGCGCTGTGTAGCAATCTATGTACGGTCCCAGGTCTCCCTTGGGGTATAAAAGGGAGGGACCGGGGCCATTTCTAGGGCGACCAAAAGAGAGAAAAACACACCGCTAGAACTACGCACTCCTACGCTGCTTGGGAACAACGCCTCAAGTAGCCCGTGCCACCCACGCCGAGACCAGGGACTAGCTCCCTCTCTCACCTAGTTTGTAACCCCTTACTACGAGCACTCCGGTGCAAAGAATACAAGATCGATCTCTCGGACTGGACGTAGGGCCTCGATGGCCTGAACCAGTATAAACCTTGTGTCTCTTTGCATCACCATCCGGGATTAGGGGCACGCAGCACAAATTCACTCGTTGGTTGAGGGACCCCTGGTTCCAAAGCACCGACAGTTGGCGCGCCAGGTAGGGGCGCTGCGTGTCGGCTCCATCATCCTAGCAAGTTCCGGATGGCAGACCCCGTACGACCATTGCGTCTCGGCACCATAGTTTGGTTCGGAAGCCTAGAGTTCATGTCTCTAGGACATGAGTACGACATGGTGCTCCTCGCCCCTCGAGCCCCACCGTCCGACGATGAAGTCATGCCCCGGCAGCCCAGGCGCAGGCGGCGCCCGGGCAGCCGCTCTCGCCATGCTCGCCAGGCACGACGCGAGCAAGGCCACCCCGACGCTACGCGAGCCCAGGGCGACACGCCACTCCCTGCCGATACCCTATGACCAGCTGTTGGTACGGGGTCCCTGGCTGGGGACCTGTCTGGCCTGAGCATGGACGAAGGAAAATCGCCGGCGGCTTACGGCGATACCCAGCCGTATAGCTCCGCTCCACCACTCCCTGGAGAGCCGACCCCGGTGGGGCAGAATATGGAAACGGCACCGTCGCCATCCCCCTTTGGATTGAGAAATGCCGCCGCCTCTTACGCCTACGCTTATGCTGCCACTCATGAGCGCCCCTCGGAACGCCGCCAGCGCTTCGCTCCCGACCTGAGCATCCGCTCCGACTCCTCGGACGAGGACGAGGCATGGCCCGGGGCGGACTTCTCCGAACTCCACAACCCTAGGGCTTTGCGCCAATTCTTTGCTGCAAGCGACTACTGCCTCGGCTACTCCGACTCCGACGACGAAGGGACTTACGATCCATCTCGTGAGTGCTTCCACGTCGGGCTCGGGATGGCAAGGGCGGGCGAAGAGGATGAGAGGACAGGCAACCATTCCCCGCCCCGGGCGGGGGCGGGCGACGCCACACCTCCGCATCCCGAACCCACGGCAGCACGGAACGAGAATCCTGTTCGCGGGGGACATCGACGCCCAGACCTGGAGCAGCTCCGCGAGCTTCAAGCCAAGGTCGAACAAGACCGACTCCTTCTGCAACAGCTTCGGGACACTCTTGAGCAGGAGCAGCAAGGGCGTGGTGAGGGCGGAGGAGCCCGAGGGAGGGCCCGCGACGTCCATCACTGCATCAACGATAACGAGGGGGGAGCGCCACCCCCAATCTTTAATCGCGCTAGCCAGAATGTCACAGCGGCTGCGATGCTGGTCCGAGCGATGCCCGAGCCCTCCACCACCGAGGGGCGACGGGTCCGCGGAGAGCTCCGCGACCTCCTCGAGACCGCAGCGGTGCAGCAGGCCGAAAGTTCCGCCTCCCGTCGGCGCGGAGGCACTTCGGAGCAGCCCGCAGCGCAACCTCGCCGGGGCCAGGATGCCTCGGTCCGTCCCGAGGCCGCTCGCACGCCAATGGTCAACAGGGCCCCCTCGGTACGCGATCGACCTAGAGACCAACGCGAGGCACGGGGCGACCACGAAGTAGTTGGCGGGCGACGGCGCCACGACAACGGAGCCGCCCGGGGCTACCACCCACACCGAGGCGGTCGCTACGACAGCGGTGAGGACCGCAGTCCTTCCCTTGAGCCGCCAGGCCCTCGGGTCTTCAGCAGGGCCATCCGCGCGGCTCCTTTCCCCGCTCGGTTCCGACAGCCGGCCAATCTCGTGAAGTACAGCGGCGAGACCAACCCGGAGCTCTGGCTCGCCGATTACCGCCTGGCCTGCCAGCTAGGCGGCGCGGACGATGACCTGCTCATCATCCGCAATCTCCCTCTACTCTTGTCGGACTCGGCACGAGCCTGGCTCGAGCATCTCCCTCCCTCGCAAATCCACGACTGGCGCGACTTAGTTAGGATCTTCGTCGGGAACTTCCAGGGCACTTATGTATGCCCCGGGAATTCCTGGGATCTTAAGAGCTGCCGCCAGAAGCCGGACGAGTCTCTCCGAGACTTCATCCGGCGCTTCTCCAAACAGTGCACCGAGCTACCCAGCGTCGGCAACTCAGAGATCGTCCAGGCTTTCCTCTCCAGCACCACTTGTCGGGACTTGGTCCGAGAGTTAGGACGCAACGTCCCGCGCTCTGCTGCCGCGCTCCTCGACATTGCCACCAGCTTCGCCTTGGGGGAAGTGGCTGTCGGAGCCATCTTCCCCGACGCCGATTGCAAGGGTAAGCGGAGGGAAGAGGCCCCCGTGGCCTCAACCTCCCACCTCCCAAAGAAAAAGAAGAAGGGTCGCCCAGGGAAGCAGGAGGTCCTCGAGGCCATCCATGTCGCTACAACAGATCGCAGGAATCCCCGAGGCCCCCGTGGCCCCGGGCTATTCGACGACATGCTGAAGAAGCCCTGCCCTTACCATCAAGGTCCGGTGAAGCATGCTCTCGAGGATTGCACCATGCTGCGGCGCTACTACGCCAAGCTCGGGCTCCCCGACGACGACGCCAAGCAGAAGGGCGCCGGCGGTCGGAACGAGGACAAGGACGACGGGTTCCCCGAGGTACGCAACGCTTTCATGATCTTCGGTGGGCCCTCGGCATGCCTTACGGCGTGGCAGCGCAAGAGGGAGCGCCGAGAAGTCTTCTCGGTCAAGGTGGCCACCCCCCAGTACCTCGACTGGTCCCGAGAGGCGATCACCTTCGATCGAGGTGACCACCCCGACCGTATTCCGAATCCCGGGCAGTACCCGCTGGTCGTCGACCCGATCATCGGCAACACCCGACTCTCCAAGGTGTTGATGGACGGAGGCAGCAGCCTCAACATCCTCTACGCCAACACCCTGGAGCTCTTAGAGATCGACCGGTCGAGGCTACGAGGCGACGTTGCACCCTTCCACGGCATCGTGCCGGGGAGGCGCACGCAACCCCTCGGGCGCATCGACCTTCCCGTCTGCTTTGGCACCCCTTCCAACTACCGCAAGGAAGTCCTCACCTTCGAAGTAGTCGGGTTCGGGGGAGCCTACCACGCCATCCTGGGGCGACCATGCTACGCCAAGTTCATGGCAGTGCCCAACTATACCTACCTCAAGCTCAAGATGCCAGGCCCTAATGGTGTCATCACAATCGAATCCACGTACGAACATGCATACGACTGCGACATCGAGTGCATCGAGTACGCCGAGGCCCTTGCGGAGGCCGAGACCCTCATCGCCCACCTAGACCAGCTCAGTGGCGAGGTGCCTGACTCCAAGCGTCGCGCGGGGGCGTTCGAGCCCGCTGAAACCATCAAACTCATCCTAGTCGACCCCGCATGCCCCGACGACCGGGCGCTGAAAATCAGCGCCACCCTCGACGTCAAATAGGAAGCCGTGCTCGTCGATTTTCTCCGTGCGAACGCCGACATTTTCGCATGGAGTCCCTCGGACATGCTGGGCATACCGAGGGAAGTCGCCGAGCACGCCCTGGACATCCGGGCTGGATCTAGACCGGCGAGGCAACGCCTGCGGCGCTTCGACGAAGAAAAACGCAGGGCCATCGGGGAGGAGGTACAGAAGCTCTTGGCGGCCGGGTTCATCAAGGAAGTATCCCACCCGGAGTGGTTGGCTAACCCCGTTTTAGTCAAGAAGAAAAATGGGAAGTGGAGGATGTGTGTAGACTACACCGGTCTGAATAAAGCCTGTCCAAAGGTCCCCTTCCCATTACCTCGAATCGATCAAATCGTTGATTCCACCGCAGGGTGCGAGACCCTGTCTTTCCTCGATGCGTACTCCGGATACCATCAGATCAAGATGAAAGAGTCCGACCAGCTCGCGACTTCCTTCATCACACCGTTTGGCATGTACTGCTACGTGACGATGCCCTTCGGCCTCAGAAACACAGGTGCCATGTACCAGCGGTGCATGACCCAGGTCTTTGGCGACAACATTGGGCAGACCGTCGAGGCCTACGTAGACGACATCGTGGTCAAAACCAGAAAGGCCGAAAATCTCGTGAATGACTTGAGGGTGACCTTCAAATGCCTTAGAGAGAGGGGCATCAAGCTCAACCCCGAGAAGTGCGTGTTCGGGGTCCCCCGAGGCATGCTCTTGGGATTCATAGTCTCGGAACGCGGCATTGAGGCCAACCCAGAGAAGGTCTCAGCTATAACCAGCATGGGACCAATCAGAGACCTCAAGGGAGTACAGAGGGTCATGGGATGCCTTGCGGCCCTAAGTCGCTTCATCTCGCACCTCGGCGAAAAAGGCCTGCCCCTGTACCGCCTCTTGAGAAAGTCCGAGCGCTTTTCTTGGACCGCCGAGGCCAAGGAAGCCCTCGCCAGGCTCAAAGCACTGCTGACCAACCCCCCCGTCCTGGTACCACCCGCCGAGGGCGAGCACCTCTTGCTCTACGTCACCGCGACAACCCAAGTGGTCAGCGCGGCCGTAGTAGTCGAGAGGCAGGAGAAGGGACATGCTCTACCCGTCCAACGACCTGTTTACTTCATCAGCGAAGTGCTCTCTGAAACTAAGACGCGTTACCCCCACATCCAGAAGCTGGTTTACACAGTAGTCTTGGCTCGACGCAAGCTGCGTCACTACTTCGAGTCTCACCCGGTGACTGTGGTGTCGTCTTTTCCTCTGGGAGAGATAATCCAAAATCGGGAGGCCTCGGGTAGAGTAGCCAAGTGGGCTGTCGAACTCATGGGGGAAACCTTGTCCTTCGCGCCTCGGAAGGCGATCAAATCACAGGTCCTATCCGACTTTGTAGCCGAATGGACCGACACACAGCTGCCACCTGTTCTGATCCAATCAGAATGCTAGACCATGTACTTCGACGGGTCCCTGATGAAGACTGGGGCTGGCGCGGGCCTGCTCCTAGTCTCGCCCCTCGGAGTACACATGCGCTACATGATCCGGCTTCACTTCGCCGCCTCCAACAATGTCACCGAATACGAGGCCCTCATCAACGGCCTGCAAGTCACCATCGAACTTGGAGTACGACGTCTCGATGTATGGGGTGATTCGCAGCTCGTCGTCGATCAGGTGATGAAAGAGTCAAGCTGCCATGACCCCAAAATGAAGGCATACTGCGTGATGGTACGTCGCCTAGAGAACAAGTTCGACGGTCTCGAACTCAACCACGTTGCACGAAAGTTCAACGAGGCCATGGACGAACTAGCAAAGATGGCGTCTGCACGGACCCCGGTCCCCCCGAACGTCTTCGCCAGAGACCTCCACAAGCCATCCGTCGACTACGCCTCAGCGATGGAAGAGGGCCCATCGGCCGAGCCCACCGCAGGACCCGAGGCACCCTCTGCCACCGAGACCTCGCCCGCCGAGCCCGAGGCCATGGCGATTGACGCAGAGCCTCCCAAGGTCGACCAAGGAACGGACTGGCGAGTCCCTTTCCTTGATCACCTCGTTCGAGGAGAACTGCCCGCTGACAGAACCGAAGCTCGACGGCTTGCGCGACGCGCCAAGACTTACGCCCTCTGCGACGACGAGTTGTATAGGCATAGCCCATCTGGTGTTCTCCAGCGATGCATCACCACCGAGGCTGGCCAATCCTTACTTTAGGACTTGCACGCGGGAGTCTGCGGGCACCACGCGGCGCCTCGGGCGCTCGTAGGTAACGCCTTCCGCCAAGGTTTCTATTGGCCAATGGCGGTGGCCGACGCCACAAAGCTAGTACGCTCCTGCGAGGGATGCCAGTACTACGCTCGACAGACGCACCTTCTGGCCCAAGCCCTCCAAACCATCCCCATCACATGGCCATTCGCTGTGTGGGGGCTGGACATGGTTGGGCCTCTGCAGAAGGCATCCGGGGGCCATACCCATCTGCTGGTAGCTATCGACAAATTCTCTAAATGGATCGAGGCTCGTCCGATCGCTCAGATCAAATCCGAGCAAGCGGTGCTGTTCTTTACCGATATCATCCACAGGTTCGGGGTTCCTAACACCATCATCACTGACAATGGGACACAATTCACCGGACGCAAGTTCCTGACGTTCTGCGACGACCACCACATCCGGGTGGCTTGGTCGGCCGTAGGACACCCAAGGACGAATGGCCAAGTAGAGCGTGCCAACGGCATGATCCTACAAGGCCTCAAGCCAAGAATATTCAACCAATTGAAGAAGTTTGGCAAGAAATGGCTTGCCGAACTCCCGTCAGTCATCTGGAGCCTAAGAAATACCCCAAGCCGAGCCACGGGATTCACACCGTTCTTCCTGGTCTATGGAGCTGAGGCCATCCTCCCCACTGACTTAGAATACGGTTCCCCGAGGCTACGGGCGTACAACGAGCAAAGCAACCGCACTGCCCACGAAGACGCCCTCGACCAACTGGAGGAAGCTCGAGACGTCGCGCTGCTACACTCAGCCAGGTACCAGCAAGCCCTACGACGCTACCAAGCCCGGCGCGTCCAAAGCCGAGACCTGAAGGTGGGCGACCTGGTGCTGAGACGGAGGCAGAGCAACAAGGGCCGCCACAAGCTGACCCCACCCTGGGAAGGGCCGTACATCGTCGCTCAAGTGCTGAAGCCTAGGACCTACAAGTTGGCCAACGAGAAGGGCCAAATCTTCACAAACGCTTGGAACATAGAACAGCTATGTCGTTTCTACCCTTAAATTTCCAAATGTTGTTTACATTGTTCCTCGAAATACAATAAAGAGGCGTTCTTAGTTGTTATAATCTTTCGAGGAACCCCCCCCCCCCGTTATAGACAAATCGATTGTATAGAACCTCCGAGGAGGCTCTATGCAGAGGGCGGGGCTCGACGTCACGATAGCGCTATAAGGGAGACTCGGCTCTGCCTCTGCAAAGCCGAGCCTCCCTCGGGGGCTAAAAAGGGGAAACCCCCTAAGTCCCGAAACCCCCTAAGTCTCGAACACCGTTTGTTAATGGTCTTTCAAAAAACTTCTACGCCAAACTCTCTCGCGCTCCGACGGGACCTTCACAAGAAACCCAAAAGACCAAAAGTTTGTCTAGAGGCCAAAGGGCCGGTCGAGTCGTGAGAACGGCCTACGCCTCTAGGCTACGGTAGCTCCCTCACCACCCTTCGCCGAAGGACGGCTTAAGTCCTGAGGGATTTCTTTGTGGGTTCCCAAGATCGAGACAGAGGGCACAGGCTTGGAAGTAGAACAGAAAACGGTTAAAAGACGCACATACGCAAATACTTTAAAAGGCCTCAACAGCCACAAAAACGTCACGATACAGCAACTAACTCAATCCGGTTACATGGCCCCTTTTGGCCCAGGTCAAAGCTCAAGGATCGGTGGCCGGCGCTGGAGGGACCACCTCTTCTTCAAATAGACCAGCCAGCGCCGTGCCAGGTGCCTCGGCCGCCTCCAACAGCTTCACGACCTCCGCATCAGCCTCCTCGTCATCTTCTGGCAACACATAGCCGTCGCTGACAGCCTCGAGGTTGATGGCGTAGTGCGAAGAGACGACGGCCAGGGCACGCTTGACACCCGGGTGCAACGCCCCCCGGAGCCTCTCGCGGACGCGGCCGCTCAACGCAATCAGGCGGCTCCAAAGGGAGCTGGCTGATTGGACCTCCTCGATGTCCAGGGCCTCGCAGGCGGTACGGACAGCACTACGTAATGCCTCGTGCTCCCGGACCTCAGCATCCAGCGCCGCTTGCGCTGTGACGGAGGCCTCAGCTGCCTGGGAAGCTTCTTTTTTCAGATCTACGTCGCAACGAGGGGTCAGGAGTCAAACGCGAACCAGAACAAATGGAACAAGGAACACGGTTCAACGGAACTTACCCTCGGCCTTGTTCTTCCAGGCTAGGACCTCGACCCGAGAGGCCTCGGCCGCCTTGGTAACCTCTGCCAAGGCGACTCTCGTCGCCTGATGCTCGCTCTGCTCCACACCCAGCTGCCCGGCTGTGGCCTTCGCAGAGGCCGTCGCTTCTTGGGCCCGAGACCTGAAGGAGTCTCGCTCCTCCTCCAGTTCCTTGATCTTCGCCTCCAAGGGGGCAGCCTGCCCCTTAGCCATGACCAACTCGGCCTGAAGGTCAGCACAACGAAGGCGGAGGTCCTCCACTTTCGCACTCCGCGCTGACAAAAGCCCCTGGGCGTCGGCGAGCAGGCCCTTCTACCGCCGGAGCTGGTCCCAGATATCCCTCTCCCTTCGTAGGAACACCGATTTCCCAAGGGACCGGGTCTCGAGCTCCTATAAAGGTAAGAAACGCGCGTCAAAACACTGTGAGGGGACTCGAAGAGAAAACAACTCAGCACGGGAGAGGAAGGTACTTACCTGGGTGACACCGGGCAAGTCCCATCCCATAATAGTCATCGCCGTCTGCAGCGACCGCACTGCTAGTTGGCGGTACTGCTCGAGGGTATCCCACCGCCCCCCTCTGCGATATCTTCAAGGGCGAACACAGGCTCCCCCTTGGGATCAGCCTGGTTCTGCCAGAAAACACGCGGGAAGTTCCACCCACGGGGCTCGGGCCGTAGCCGGGCAAGGGCCGAACTCCCCTCGGCGGGATCTGGGACCGGCTGCTCCGCGGTACTGGCCTCCTCGACGTCCGCCGCCTCCTTCCCTCGGGAAGAATCATCAGACGAGATTGTCTGAACCAGGGGCGGCGCCAAAATTTGCTCTGTCTCCACCTCCATCGCCTCAGCCTCGATGGACCTGGGGGCTCTAGCCTCCGCCATCTCTACCTCGGTGGCCCCAGCATCCACCGCCCTGGCTTCAGAGGTCTTGGGGGCTCCGGCCTCACCCTCAACGGCCTCGGCAATGGTGGACGCCCCAGCCTCCTTCGCCCCAAGACTCACGACATCGCGAGGCATGGGCGCCTCCTCCTCCACCCGCTCCGTGGCTGCCTCGGCACCCTTTTCCTGGGCAGCCGCCTCCTCCGAAACGGCACCGCCCGACGCCGCGCCACGCTGCACACCAGCCTACGCCTCCGCTGCTTGATGGGCGGAGGAGCTAACATTCACCTTGAGCGCCTTACGGGGCGCCAAGGGAGGATCTTCCACCAGATGCGTCTGGCTGGAAGCAAAGACACTCCCAAGGTCAGCATGCGACCGAGGGGCAAACAAGAAGTACTACGGACTCCACCAGAAAAAAACGCTTACCGCGAACGGGGATGCAGCCGCTTCGACACCGCCAGCCTCCTCTGCAACGGCAGCGGTGGTGGCAGCAGCGCAGCCTCGGTGTCCACCGGTGCCAGCTGGCCTCCGTCGGGCCCCGGCACCTCCTCGACCCTTCGCGGGGACGATGGGGTCGCCCCCACCGTCGCCGGCTCCACCTCCACCATCGAACCCGTCGGGCTAACGGCACGCTCCTCCAACACCCACGCCTCGGGTGTGTCAGCCTCGGCCCCAGGCCGAGCCGCCACCGGCCCCGGGACACCTCCTCCTCCTAGGAGCGTCAGGCTCCTGGTCGGTGCCCCGGGCACCATCTCCCTAATGTCGGGGAGGTGTTCCTGGCAGGCCGTCCCCACCTCGCGCCCGCCGCCGTCGCCCAAAGAATCCGACATCGACGACGAAGGAGACGGCTCCAACGGGAGACCATCGAGCTTCTGACGCCGGCGACGGGCGTCCAGCTTTTCGCGCGCGAGGAGCTTCTTCGTGCGCTTCGCCTCCTTGGCATCTTTCTTCTTCTTCTCCTCCTCGGCACGCGCCCTGTTCACGGATCGCCGCCGGGCGTCCTCGGGAACGGGCGGCGGGGAGCCTCGCACATCTCTTATCCCCTGTGGGAACAACGAAGTAAGACAACAGACAAAAAAGAAAAAGAAAAACGAAAAACAAGAAGGCCGCGAAAGCCTCGACAACATCCAACTTACCAGCGAGACATACCCCCGCGACGGGCGCATCGGGAACGGCATCAAATCGTCAATCTTCGGCTTCCCGTCTACCGCCTCTCTCACCCGACGCAGGATCTCGTCGTCGGTAAGGGCGAAGGCGGACATCTTGACACCAGCGATCGGATCGCCCGGCGTCATCTCGAACAACCGCCGCCGCCGGGCCATCAGCGGCAACACCCTCCGGCGGTGAAAAGCCGCCACGACCACGACCGCCGAAAGGCCGTGGTCACGCAGCTTCCCCAAGGCCCTCAAGAGCGGTTCTAGCCTAGGCTGATCGACCTTGACGACGCCGTATCCCCATTTCTCTGGTTGACTCTCTACAACCCGCCCGGTATAAGGGGGAAGTCCTCCGCCGTCGTTACGGAGGTAGAACCAGCCGTCATACCAACGACGGTTGGACGAGGACAGCTGGGCCGGGATGTAGAGGGACTGCCGGTCTTGGCGTACGTGAAGGGTGCAGCCGCTGGCCCTCTGCACCTTCCGAGCCCCCCTCGTTCCCCCCGGCTTGGTGGTGAACGTCGCTCGAAACAAGTGGAGCCACAACTCCCAGTGGGGAGCGATCCCCAAGTACCCCTCACAGACGGCGACGAAGATGGCCGCCTGCGCGATGGAGTTGGGGCTGAAATTGTGAAGCTCCACGCCATAGTAGTGCGGGAGTGCCCGCATGAAGTTATCCACCGGCGACCCGAGGCCTCGCTCGTGGAAGACGACGAAGCTCACCACGTAGCCGTCGCGCGGCCTCGGCTCCGACTCGTTCCCCGGAGCAATCCACTCCGGCTCGTCAGGGTCGGTGATCGGGCGAAGAAGGCCGGCCTCCACGAGCGACTGCAGCTTCTCCTCGGTGACGTCGAACCGCTCCCAGGGATCCGCCGGGAGGATGACGGGACCACCAGCCATTGCGCGGCGGAGGATGCTGCTACGGCGGTAATCTCTCTCCCTCTCTCTTTCAGTCTCTCGCCCTTCTCCTTCTCCTCCCCGGCGCTCTATGCTCTCAGCAACGGCACGGAGGCAGCAAAGGTGAGTGCGGAAAAGGTAAGAAGGGGAAGGGCGAGGTTCTTCGCGTATTTATGCAGGGACAGGGCGAAACCGCCGGGCGACGAAATCGGGGAAGTTTCCCCCAAAAGATCCGGCGCGGTTATCCAGATCCGGTTTTACCGCCCACGCGCCTACTCCCTCCTCATTAAATCGTGCGTGCAGATATGTCCCGTCGGCGGACACCACGTCACGTCCAACCGCAGCAGCAGCAGGCGCCGTTTCACTACCCCAAAAAAGTCGCCTCAAAAGACGCGCCTGCCGTTGTTAGCCGTAGGGAGAGAAATAACCCCCCCATTCCTTTCAGGCAAAGGAACTGGGCACCGAGCCCGCTATGGTCCAGGGGTTCGAAGGCTGGGCCCTTAGGGGTTTCGACAGCCGCCCCAGGGCAACAGAGTCAGGGGCGACTACGGGCGAGCCTATACGAGGCCGAGGCCCAAGCAAGCGAAACGCTTGGGACGCCCTATGTCGTGTCCGAGACCGGTAGGGAGGTCTCCGAATGGGATCCCACCGTAGGGAGGCACCGAGCCACCGAGGCCCAGCGAACGGCCTCGGCACCCACTAGAGAAACCCTCCGGCACTCTTGGAGCGCGTCTCCGGACCGCTAGCCGACCCCCAGCGAACGGGGTACGGGCCTCCACTCGGACTTACCCGATAACAGCTCACCGGAACTGCCATCGCTCGCGCCCACCGAGGGTAGCGTGGCACATTCCACCCCTCCTTCCGAGCAAAAAGGAAGCGCGAGGGTCGAGTAAAAAGTCAGGAGAAGCCCTGACGGCCCTCTTGCTTCGCGCAGAGGCTAAGGGACTCTTCCTGCAAAAAACATTGCCGAGACCCAGCGACTTAGGCTCGCACCCGAGGGGGCTCAGCAAAACAAACCCTCCTTCCGAGCGAAAAGGAAGCGCGAGGGTCATTCAAAAAGCTAGAAGAGCTCCTGACGGCCCTCTTGCTCCGTGCAGAGGCTAGGGAGCTCCCTCTGCTAAAGACGCCGAGACCCCGCGACCTAGGCTCACACCCGAGGGGGGCTCGGCAGACAGACCCTCACGCGCGAGGGGTGAACCAAAAAGCCAGGGGGACCTCTGATCGCTCTCTCGCTCCGCGCGAGAGACTCGGGGGCTCCTCCTGCAACTTTGTCGAGACCCAGCGGCTCAAGCTCGCACACGAGTGGGCTCGGCAAACAGCCCCCCGTCCGAGCGAAAAGGACGTGCGGGGACGGACAAAACAGTCGGGAGGACCCCTGACCACCCTCTCGCCCCATGCGGAGGCTCGGGGGCTCTTCCTACGCCCAAGATAAAGACAAAAGCGACCCAAGCCCGTTACGGTCCAGGGGTTCGAAGGCTGGACCCCCCGAGGGTTTCGACAGCTGCCCCAGGGCAAAAGAGTCAGGGACAACTACGGGCGAGCCTGTACGGGCGCACCCTGTGTCGTGTCCGAGACCGGCAGGGAGGTCTCCGAATGGGATCCCACCGTAGGGAGGCACCGAGCCACCGAGGCCCAGCGAACGGCCTCGGCACCCACTAGAGAAACCCGCCGGTACTCTTGGAGCGCGTCCCCGGACCGCTAGCCGACCCCCAGCGAACGGGGTACGGGCCTCCACTCGGACTTACCCGATAACAGCTCACCGGAAATGCCGACGCTCGCGCCCACCGAGGGTAGCGCGGCATCTTCCACCCCTCCTTCCGAGCGAAAAAGAAGTACGGGGGTCGTATAAAAAGCCGGGGGAACCCCTGACGGCCCTCTCGCTCCAGGCGGAGGCTGAGGGGCTTTTTCCGCAGCATCGTCAAGGCCCTGCGATCCAAACTCGCACCCATGGGCCCGGCAAGCACCCCTCACTCAAAGGAGAAAAAAGCCTCTGAAGAAGTGAAATCACTCCTCCAGGGCCTCGGGGGCTACGCCCGGCGGGTGCGCTCGCGCGCACCCACCAAAGCCTCGAGTACAAACACCATCCCAACAGGAACTGTCGAGAGCCAATCCGCGTCAGAACCTCAGGGGGAGTACCTTCACTCCCCCCAAGGCTCGGGGGCTACTGTCGGATGCCGTGAGAAGGGGTACCCTAAGCAAGACCCAAAAAACGACACGTAGACTTCATAAAGATCGAAACCAACTAAACACCGCTGGCCTCGGCCGATTCTCCGACTCGCCCGAGGCCCCCTCACCACTGGCCTCGGCCGAATCTCCGACTCGCCCGAGGCCCCCTCACCACTGACCTCGAGCGACTCCCCGCCAAAGGCCTCGGCCGAGCCACCGACCCTCCGTCTCGTGCGAGGCAGGCTCGGCAGCACTCCGCTGCCTCTTCCTTCTCTCGTCCCTCTAACAAAACGTCGTGTCGCATTAACTCAGCCAACTGCTGCCCCTGACATCGGCCACATGCTCGGCATAGTGCAGTGGAATGGCCGACGGGACAGGAGGCAGGACGGGGCAGGGGTTACCCGCCACTGTGCTAACCGCTATGCACATGGTTGACGCCCATGCCTCACTGAGCTGCCAACTCCTGCTGCCAACTCCTGCTCCAAGGACAACGCAGCATGGGGAGCCACGTCTGGGCTACTGTGGCCTCGGAATCAGTACCCAGGACCAATAACTCCCTCCAAGGCCTCGGCAGTTTGCTTCAGGGGCTCGGCAGCCTGAGGACCCACGCCCGCCAGGGCCCCCCGCGATAGCTTGGCCTCGGCACTTGCAGAGCCACAGCTCCCCACGACGTCATCACACGATGACCTGCACGTCGCCCGGACTGGGCAGGGGTTACCCGCCACTGTACTAACCACCATACACATGGTAGACGCCCATGCCTCACTGTGCTGCCAACTTCTGCTCCGAGGACAACGCAGCGTGGGGAGCCACGTCTGGGCTAGTGTGGCCTCGGAATCAGTACCCAGGTCCAATAGCTCCCCAAGGCCTCGGCAGTTTGCTTCAGGGGCTCGGCAGCCTGAGGATCCACGTCCGCCGAGCCCCCCGCGATGGCTCGGCCTCGGCATCTGCAGGGCCGCTGCTCCCTACGACGTCATTGCACGGTGACCAGCACGTCGTCCGCCATGTCCTGCATCAAGCTGTACTGAAGCCCCACGACGCATGAAATCGAGTATGACCGGCGCGTCACTTCTGCACGACAAGGACGGGGCCACTCCATCGACCATACCACAACAGTGGCCGGCTACAGGGCTCGGACACGCCACCCCATTTACAGAAGCGCTGTGTAGCAATCTATGTACGGTCCTAGGTCTCCCTTGGGGTATAAAAGGGAGGGACCGAGGCCATTTCTAGGGCGACCAAAAGAGAGAAAAACACACCGCTAGAACTACGCACTCCTACGCTGCTTGGGAACAACGCTTCAAGTAGCCCGCGCCACCCACGCCGAGACCTGGGACTAGCTCCCTCTCTCACCTAGTTTGTAACCCCTTACTACGAGCACTCCGGTGCAAAGAATACAAGATCGATCTCTCGGACTGGACGTAGGGCCTCGATGGCCTGAACCAGTATAAACCTTGTGTCTCTTTGCATCACCATCCGGGATTAGGGGCACGCAGCACAAATTCACTCGTTGGTTGAGGGACCCCTGGTTCCAAAGCACCGACAGACGTAAGTTGCAGGTGTGTTTATCTGGATGTTGTATATTTTCACACATATGTTGCAAGTGTTTTATCTAGATGTTGCGTATATTTGCAATGATTTTCAAGTATTTCATCTGTCTTCTTTTGTACGTTGCAAGTGTTGTATCTGTATGTTTCAAAAGTAAATCGAGCGAGTATAGTAGATCTCCATCTAGTTGGTATGGATCAGATTTCTAGCGGTGTTTCTCGACTCCACAGTGGTTAGTGGCAGCGGGCAGACCACGCCCTGCAAAAGTGGTCAGTGGCGGCTTTAGGCAGCTCTCGGGTAGGTGCCTCCGGCGCACGGGCCCCGCATGGGGCGCGTGAAATGGCGTGGAAGCGGATTGCAGGTGCGGACATCCAGGCACTGGCAGTGCCCATCAAATTATCGTTGAACTTCCCTATTTATAGGCTGGCCCTATTCGCTTCGTTGAAATTTGGCTAATGCTGCTGCTGATACTGATTTGTTGTGAAAGAAAAAATATTGTTCCTTCGCTGAAGTAATGCTGAAAAACAGGAT